>NC_091824.1:144302634-144603884 GCF_038994185.2 Dermacentor albipictus
AAAAGTTAAAACACATGCTGGGGAAAAAAATTTGATTACAACAGCTCCCCCGCATGATTGTACTGAAATGTGACCTGTCAGAAATTTAGCTTGTAGCCCCGAATACATTTTGAAGCCTGAACTTGGTCACTGTTACAAATGCAGGCGAATCTGGAAACACAGGGGTGCATTCAAGTCGCTTTCTTCTTGTGCACATCTGAATCTACAACAGTACCACATGTCAATTTTGTTATACAAAGTGAAGGTGACACAGCAAGCGGTGCCTCACTGAAAATATTGGACAAAACATTACTCAATGCTGCTGCATATACCTCCAATAAAATATAGAAAGTCATAACGAACCAGAGCACCTCTCAGGTTTAAAGGTATGAAAGAGCCAGTACATCAAAAAGAAAGTGCCGGTGCAGCAAAATAACTTCAAACTTATGCAAAGAGGTGATCTTCAGATAACGCAGCTTCTAATCGGGCATTTGCAGCAGTGGTCACAAAGCAGGGTACACAAAATAACAAAAAAAAATGAGCCCCAAAAAGCAATGCGTGTTGATGCTGCAACTAGAGGTGTTCCCACACCCAGTGTTCCTCAGGTAATGCCATCAGCACACTTTGGTCCTCAAGTTTTTTTTTTTTTTCGTCAGTGCTTTTCAAAAGTTGTCTGCTGGATGTGTTGGCAATGGCAGATGTGCTCAACCATAAGTTTAGCGTTGGTTGAGGAAGTGGTGGAGTGCAATAGAAACAACATGCTTTGTGATTTCTGTTTGTTTTTCTGAGTTCCTTACTCCAATCACTATTATTATGGGGCCACCAGTGTTCATGCTTGCTTTGCAGTTATATTTAAAGGATTCACGAGTCACTTTCACAACTGGGAAAGGAGACATTTCTTGCACTGGCATTTCATTTGTCAAAGTGGCTACAAAATCACTGTTTCACAAAGCGAAATTTCAGTTGCATTGGTCAGACTCCATTTTCGGAGACTGTCACTTTTGGAGGGAGGGGGCAAGACTTTATTCGTGAGAATGGCATTTCTTTCTGTAGTGATGCTGGCTGCTCCCCATGGAGTCCAAAGAGAGGAAAGTGGATTTATGCACAATGACTATACACAGCTACTATAAGACTTTATGCTCAGAGCCAAAAACAGACTCGTCACACAGGGTCAACCCTCACAAGGAAATTAGGAAGCAAAAGGAAGCTAAATGTAAACAGGACAGCATAAGTAAAGAATGCAAGAAAAAAAAAAAAGATGATGCAAGAATAATAGGAAGAGGTAACTGAAGAGGTGTCTTGCCTTTGCTGAGGAACCTTGAGGACGCCACCACTTGGCATTAGCTAACTACAGTGAAAGCTCGTTAATTCGAACTTCAATAATTCGAATTTATGGATAATTCGAACTGTACGATTTGGTCCGGCCAAGCTCCACAGAAGTCTATGTATAAAGAAGTCCGTTAATTCGAACACGAGAAGGTTCCCTCACGGATAATTCGAACTACGCTCGCCTGGCACACGGCCAGAGAAACGCGCCTACTGCCTACACACAAGGCTGTATTGCCTCCGAAACGGAGAGAACGGCGAGAGAAGGCAAAATCGGAAAAAAATTTAACCGCCGCGGGGTCAGCCAGAAGGCATCAGCGGCTGCCGCCTCTCCATTCTACGTAACCTCCGAGACTTCTTGCCCGCTGCGAATCTCGGAGGCTTCGCAAATCTTGTACAGCTGCTAATGCTGTGCGGAGACGGCACGGCAAGCGCCAAAACACAGCGAATCAAGTACGTCGCAGCTGCGCTTGCAATCAAGAACCAACGAATCAGGGCCTTCGCCACCTTCACATGTTCAGCGTCTTTGTCTCGGCAGTCTTCATCGGTTGTGCACCTCTGTTTTCAGCTTAGGAGGCATCGGCCCTCGCGATTCATTGGGATGGTGTTAAGCCTCTGCTAACGTTCGTTTGATTGGACATCGGTGGTGTGGCACAGTCGGACCCAGAGCTTCGACTCGAAGATGGCGTGTGCCCGCGGCACACGCCATCACTTTTTGACTCGCCAAATTTCTGACATGCCCTACTGCTTCCAAATCGCAGTGTACTGTTGCTCTCCTTCACTTTCGTTAGTTCGAACTTTCGTTAATTCGAACTGAAGCGGCTTCCCCTTGCGGTTCGAATTAACGAGCTTTTACTGTACCATGATATTATTTTCCCCAGACATGGCTAAGCCACACAGACCTAAGTGCAAGAGAGTCCCAACCCTCATGTGCTTGAACCAATGGTGTCGCAACACACTAACACACCTACAGACGACTGCAGATGCAACCCTGTGGAGTGTGTTCCTCAGATGCCCACTGAAGTATACAAGGACACTTACGCAGCGACGCTCCTATGCCTCTGTTTTGTGCTGTGGTGAAAGCACGTGCTCGTGCCCTTCTTGCTGCCCCCAAGTCAATGGCGCTATTGGATCGAACTAAGAAAAAAGATTACACAAAAAATAAGGAAAAGAAACAAAACAAAACAAAAACAAGGCAACCAAAGATGCAAACAAATAAAGAAAACACAAAGAAATCAAGCAGGAACACCGAAAATAGAAACAGAAACTAAATAAAAATACTGCTAAGTTAAGCTAGACTGATAGTTAATCACGGAATGCCAAATACATGTGAAAACTTAAGATTGCATGGCAGCTCCCCTTTTGTCATCCCTGCATTAGCTCTCCTGCAGCACCATGCGTTTTGACCGCAACTGCTTGAGTCTACTTCAACTTTTGTCAATAAAGGCATCGTGCCCATAAGAAAGCAATGATTAAACTTTGGAACCTTAAAAAAAATTTTCAGCCTAAAGACAGCCAATGTATACCAACCTCTCCTTGCAAAAAGGAAAAGCATAAAGAGAGCTTTATGAGAAAGTCCTACCTGTATAGGATGATTTCGTGTGTCTCATTAGTTCCCCTTTAAAAATCCATACAAGTTCTCATTGCCACGGATGATAAACTGAATCTTGATCATTGCTTGAAATTAGCCACAAGGCCAATGTTAACAAAAGAGGAAGCAAAATGTTGACATGTCAAACGCGAACTCACCGGAGGCACTCCTGGTGTTGTTGTAGACTGGCACACCAGACCTCCGCCCCAACGTTGAACTTCCACTGCCAGGCCTGTTGTTCCGCAAAAGGACAGCAAGTATATATAGGCAACATGCATTGTCATGTATATATTCACGGAAAAAAAAAAAGAACAATGTCTGCGCGAACAAGAAAGCACGGTTGTTATTGTAAGGTTTTCATTTCTTTAGATTTGTACCACCAGTCTTCCATGGTGTTGTGCAATCAAGAGGGGCACATAAACAACACTGTTTGACACAGCACAGGCGATCAGTTACCACTTTTTTTCTTTTGTTTTATTTCGAAATGAGTCAACTCTACTGAAATATAATTTGAGAAAAACAAACTTTATATCGGACCAAAATGCAACACTACCCAACCTATTACATGGTATATTTTACACGTCAGCTAGAGCAGCTGTACTGCAATAAGTAACAAAAATTATGCAGGAAATCTGACCAGTATTGGGAGATCACTTTTTTTCAAATTGGAACACTTCATTTGATGCAGTTTGGGGTCCAAAAATATTGTTGAAAACAACTTTCAAAAGCAGTTCCATGTGATTTCAATATAAAAGCCATCAGAACATTGGCAATTAGAGGCACTGTTATGCTTGTCCTCTTGAAAGGATTAGCAGCCTTTCTTGTACTAGTATACCACATTTTTTCTTGAGCACAATTGAATAAAAGAAAGAGAAATACAACTTACAATGACACTTCCATGCTGGCTCAGTAATGCTGTTTGAAAAGCACTCTCCTATTTGATGGGTTGATATGGTACACTTTGATCCATGCACCAGCAGGATCTGGCTTATTTTTTATACAAAATACAATCTGCACATGCAGTTAAAAAAAAATAAAAAGAACCCCCCCCCCCATGGTAACAAATGTTCTCGCAGCAGAACAACAAAAAAAAACATGATGGCCTACAATAATGCCCTACTTGAGCACTGTAAAAATTTGTATAAAACAAATGAACAAATAAATAAACATGGCATTTCAGCATTATGGTACATCATGACGTGATCCAGAAGTGTAGGCCAGTCGGTGTAGTATCGTTAAGGTCTGTCAAAAATTGTGTTTCATCTAGCTTTCTGTCCGTCAGTGCTATTTATTTATTTCTTCACCCGTCATGAATTTTAGTACATCTTGACTGCAACTATATATCCGGAAACTTGATTATATATATATATATATATATATATATATATATATATATATATATATACACATACACATACACATATATACATACATACATACATGCCTTGACCAACTATTTGGTGCAATTCGGGTGTTCCATATATTATCCACACTGACCATGACAGTGAGGAGGGGACGTTAAATTCTGGGGTTATACATGCCAAAACTATGATCTGATGATCGGGCAAGCCATAGTGGGGAAGGGGGGGAAGGACTCCAGGTTCTTTCGGCCACTTGGGTGCACTCATTGCACAATACACGAGCAATATTGCATTGCCCCCCATCTGAATGCAGCCATGGTGACCTGGATGAAATTCACAACCTCGAGCTTGGCGGCACAATGCTGTAGCCACTGAGCTACCACAGCGGGAGTGAGCAGGAAATTATAAGAAATATCGAAGTATCCCTTCAGTAAAGCTGTCCCATACCTGAGGTTCTCCATGGATCCATGACTGGACACCGAGTGCTTAAGGGGCCTGGCTTGCGCATTGTTCAGCGAGTTGCTGCTTGAGGAGTTGCTCATGCACAGCTCGCCCTGCAACATGCGCTGCTTGCTGCTGTCCAGCGAGTTGAGCAGCACATCTGCCTGCTCCTTGAAGTGGTCCGCAAAGCCCCAGAAGGCCCTGCGAAGATTGAGTAGGAAGGAGTTGGTGCATGCATGGAGTGCTACAAATGCCCAAAAGACAACTGCAAGAAATAATTAAAGCATAAGTCGTGACCAGGCCTGAAAATTAAAGTAAAAGGTCACGAGAAAAGACCAGTACTTGGATTCCAAACTACTTCTTTTGCGCGTGTGTGCACATAGTCTCTAAACAAACAATGCTTACTGGAAACCTTAAAGTACTACTGTTATATTTAATCAAATATTCATCTGCACCACAGCCTAGCACTTACAAAAAGAAAATAGAAAATAAAAGCTGCAACATGCACACAATTAAATGTCAAGCCAAAAAAGCAAGGATGTCAAAGATGTCTAGCATGAACACATTTCAACTAAATGGCATCATTTATACTACCAAACCAAAAAATTTGCACTGAAATTGTGCAAAGCATTTATTGCTCAATCAACATCAGGCCTGCATGTGTTTGTTGCTGCCTCTTCATGACAGTTCTTGAACTAATCAACTTGAACTAATGAATTCTTAACGACTACCACATTTCTTTCAAATGGCTTTCAATTTCCAGAAAACAGAGGACAGGTGCCACTGGCACAAGCATGTTCACAGCTCCTTTCGTTTCCATGAGGGCAAGTTGCCATGCTTGGCCTGCAACAGTAAGATTGTGCATTTGCAATCGCACAGTAGGGGCCAACTCTTGCAAAAGACCCACCTATCTCGAAACCTCACAGCTGCCAAAGTAAACAAGAAAGATCGAGGCAGAGGCTGAGCACACCCACTTGCGTGAAAAGGCACGGGCTTCCGGGTCAGCATCGCTGATTCCCTTCTTGATGGCCTCCTGCAGGATAGCGATGTGCCTTTCCAGGGTGTGTGTAGGCCACGTGTGCAACAGCTGGTCAAGGAACTCAAAGCAGGACCTGCACAGAACACAATAGCATGCGAAAGCTGAAAATGCACAAGCACCGTGTGGTGGTGAGCCAGGCCTGTTGAAACATCATTTGCAACTATGTAGAGCCCCTGCTGCCTATAACGCTACTTTGAATAATGGAAGACTTTAATTCAGTGGATGAGTTCAGAAGAGATTCTAGGATTTACTCATGGATGCTAATGGATTTATGGAAATCTTGTTACTTCACCGGCAACAACACATGTGAAGTGATGGAATAAAGCTGGCAGGAAGAGCATGCTGCAAATTTAGCGCTGAAAATGGCATGCCTTAAGAACTCCCTATTCCACTTTGAATAATTATGCCCTTACAGGTATAATTATTTCTTGGAGCAGCCTGCTAGTAACAAAATTCAGTCTTCTATGCTGTATCAATGAACTCATTAAAATTATTGTTTTTATAAAGGAAAAATTTCAGAAAGTGTTTTTATTAAGGCATAAATTTCCAGCATCAAATTACTAATACAGTTAAACCTCCATATAACAAAGTAGGTAAAATCGGCAATTTGCTTTGTTACATCAAAGTTTCGTTGCATTGGAATTTGACCTTTTTGCAAAGTACAGTCGCTGGTCGATTTTTCTTACAAGGAAAGGGGCCGCAGAATTTTCTGAATTATCGGGCAATCGAGCAAAGGAGATTAGAATGAGAAAATTCATTTTGATGAATTTGGGACTCGGCGACGTATGGTGCGGTTTCATGTAACGTCGAAGATATCTTCACACAGGTGGTACGAACTAAGTGAAGCCAGCTGCGCTCTCGCGTGCTCTCTCTCCCCACAGCTGATAGTGTTGCCTGCACTGGAACGATGCTATCATGAAAAGTGCCGGCAGTGGGGAGCGAATGCTTTCTCTGACACTCGCTCCAACGAGTCACCGAAACTCCAGATTACGTAACCTTCAATACAAAACAAACGGGAAGACAGCTTACATGATGCCATGCTGACTCAGCATGCTCACTCTTTACACAAGAGGCAGATTACCTGTAAAGCAGGGTGTGAGGCTGCGTATACACTCAGCCACGCTTACAGTAATGTGCAGTCGTAGCCGAGACAAGCCAGAAATCGCGAAGTCCCAACTTACCCCCCCCCCCCCCCTCACTCTGCTCCTTGCACGAGCTTAATCGCGTCACCGGGAGCGAGCTCCCCTCCCCCTCTTTCCCTTTGCTTGTGCGGGAAGGTGGCACGCGTACATGAAGCCACCATCTTCCCTTCTCACCCTCGCACTCTTTTACTCGCACCTGAAGCAGAAGTGTGCAGGTCACAATAGGATCTTATCGCACTTGGAATTTATACTGAACATGATGCGGCTTCACACTAGAGGTCGCTCTTACTGCACACGCCGCACACGATTTGAGAGGTGCGTTTGCAAGCAGCCACTTGTAATTCAATCATTTGACCAACTGCATCTGCGGAAGTTTCCATTTATTGTCTCGGCCTTCCTTTGCTGCGTAAGCGAAATTTCGTTTTATTGAAATCGCGTACACACTTCATGATATTGAGGTTCTATTTGCATGGTGTTCTATGAACAAGAGGTTATGGAAAGTTAAATGCTTCATGATATCGAGAATTTTGTTATATTGAAGTTCGTTATATCAAGGTTTAACTGTATATCTAATTATGCTAATAAATCTACTCACCTTCTGATGTCCTTGGACTTTGAACTTAAGTTCATTGTGATCACTGGTATCAGCCGACTAACATGGGTGTGCTAAAAGGAAGACCAAAAGTATACAGAACATACATTTTCTTTGGAAGCTGTGCACCCCAAATACAGTCCAACACAGTTCAAGGTAGTTGCAGTGACAATAGCACTACACAAAGAGTGGCTCTCTGTAGTATGCAGAAGATTCACGGCAAGTGGGAAAGATTAATAGTAGCAAAGGATAATTTTATGTGAGGGCCAAATTAAGGGCCACCAACCAAGCTTCCGTTCATCAACATGTTAACCGACCACATGAGCATTCATCAAACTCATGAACACAGGAACCTGATTGCAACAGCTGGCTTTGCAGCTTGAGAGACAATCACCCCAGTGCACGATTGCAAGCACATGTCTGAACAACTATAACAAGACGTTTCATTAAACTTGAGCTTCGAGTGACGCAGCATGTTTTAGATCCTCCACTGTGGTCATAAACAAGAGTTGACTGTGCTAAGTTACTTGCTCAGTAACATTATATAAGCAACTAAATGCACATAATAACTAACTCTTGTTTGCTTGTCCTATATAGCAAATAAGAGACTGCTTATTAATGTCACACAAAATTTTCAGCAAATGTGCCAAGACTGCACAGTATTAAGTGTGTAGTTCAAGAGTAACAGATTTGGTAATACTGTGAGAGTGAAAGTGCAAACCAAGGAGGTGAATTCACCTGTATGATGAACCGCACTGTGACAATGCCGGACGTAGACATAATCTTGGCACTATTGGGGATTAAGTTGATGAGCGCTGGAAGTACTGCTTCTGAGAAGTGGTCGAGTTTATGGCCCAACTGTTGGGATAAATAACTGCAAAAATAATAAATAAAGAGCAGAACTTAGTGCGAGCTTTATTCCAAACAATAACGGAAAATTCATGGCTATGGCTACAGAATGATCTTGCAGCAGAACAGAAAGAAGGCACAGTGCAAATGCACTGGCACCTTAAGGCATGCACACAATCAATTGCATATGTCAACAAATCAGGCACTCTAAAGTCTGGTGTGCCTATTATGACAGTGTTGCCAGCAGCATTGAACACATGATCAAGTCTGGTGTGCCTATTATGACAGTGTTGCCAGCAGCATTGAACACATGATCAAGTCAGCAGCACACTGCAAGTGTTTGACTATACTAGACTTCCCAGTTCAGAAGCATAAATTTACTAATGAGCTAACCTACAGTGAGCAGGATTCTGCCAAAAATGCAGCTAAGCTACATGCACTCTTGAAGCTTGTATATGTACAGGCGCCGACAAAAGTGGTATACTCCACGCAGTCCACGCAGTGGGAACCGGAGCAACGGCAAACTGCATCGCAACGCCATCTACAGGCAGCATCTGGGATCATGTCTGCCGATAATAAAGGGCACCCATTGGCTGTCTTGATCCCAGATGCCGCCTGTAGATGGTGTCGCGATGCAGTGTGCCGCTGCTCCGGCTCCTGCTATTTGGACTGTGTGGAGTATACCACTTTTGTCGGCGCCTGTACATGAAAGGCTTTTAAAAATGCTTTCATACAGACATTTACAGTGCTCGATCCCAAGGAATAAGATATCAGCAAGAAGTAAAGTAGCGCTCAAAAAGTCACGGATGGCATTATTGTCAAGTACAGAGTATGGTTAATGCACATTTTGCCATGCTTTCAATAAAAGTATAGTGTCAATTGCTTCTGCCTTTGATATTAAAGGCAAGGTTAAAGAGCAGGGAAATGGCCAGCATGAACATGAGGCATACAAGAACTAAGGGAGAGATAAAATGCAGTGAGTGCAACTCACGCTATAGTGATGCAGGCTTCCCGGACAACTTGTGACCTTAAGTCCTTAACCAGAACCTGGAATGGAGGCTCCAGAAGCCTCAAGCTGGTGTAGAGCTCCTCATACTCAGCAGCACCTGCTATCAGTAGGCTGCGAAGGTGCCGCAGCTGAAACAAAGATAAAGGCGTCAAACATCTGCCTATGGTTAGCCCGGCAGTGAAGAGCGACAACACACAACACATTCACGATGTAACAGCACAAAAAGCAGGCACAGAAAAGAATAGACAGGATGACACAAGCACTGGAAGCGCTTGTGTCGTGTCATCCATTCCTGTCTAAGCCCGTTCCTTTTAGTGCTCCAGCACTAATGTAATCCAAGTCGTCCGCTTTTCTGTCATCATCAGCCTATTTTTATGACTAGTGCATGACGAAGGACCCTCCCAGCTATATTCGATTACATCTGTTTTGCACTAGCCGATTACAAGTTGTGCCGGGGAATTTCCAGTTTTCTGTAATTGTGTACAACATATTGCAGGAAACAACCATTAGCACACAGTTTAGGGATTTTCACACCAAGCACAAGTCACATTAGGCCACAATTAAATTGTTTACAAAGAAGTATGAATCATTCGATAAAGCTTAGTTTATTTAAACAATAAGGTTACAAGATTATGCAGAAATTCTCACAATTATCTTAACTTTTCAATGCTGTGCTTTAGGTGTGTGGGTATAAAGCAGGGCAATATGAATTCAGGCGAGCAAATGAATATCACTTCCAAATCAACTTTAAGTATGTGGTCAGGTTTGTCTAAACACATCTCAAAACAAGCAGGATATTCCTTGAAACCTTTTTCATTTGTACTAAACTCTTTTACAGACAAACTTGTACAAATTTGTAGAGTTGGCCAATTCTGCTAAAAACGCTGAGAAAAAGAATATGGACAATACAGCTAATAGTAAAGTAATGAACGCTGGTAACCATTCACTTAACAATCGTGGCGGAAGCTCTAGGGCTGCTCTTCTCATTTACAATGCAAGTTATGCAAATACATGCTATGTGGGAATTTTATCCCGTGAAAATATTTACAGTGAAAATCAAATTACAATTTTTATGAACCATGAGGTGTGAACTTCAACGAAATAAATAAATAAATAAATAAATAAATAAATAAATAAATAAATGAACAAATAAATAAATAAATAAATAAATAAATAAATAAATAAATAAATAAATAAATAAATAAATAAATAAATAAATAAATAAATAAATAAATAAAGCAACAGCAGAATTTTGCAAGTGGCTCAACTGACAATCTCAGATTTGCTTGTATACTAAGCAAAAAAAGGGGTCATGTCATGCTCATATGGTCAGTGCTGTAGGTCTGCAGAGTCATTCTGCTATGTTCCAATATTTCACTACACCAGACATGTTTCTGCATTCTACGCCAATTGGAATGTGGCAGGAGAGGCTCTACGATGGCTTACGGCATCATTCTCAGCAGCACAGTGATGCAGGGGCCATGTACTAGACCAATCAAATTGAAGGATACCACTCTTAGCAGATGCTCATTGGCTAAGCCATTGTGCAGAATGCCTGCTGCCCCAATGAGCTGAAAAAGTGAGTGTTCCCCAAAAGTGGCGAATGAAAAATTATGTCCCAGCTATGTAGCTGCTAAGGTAGCTATAGTAACTCAATCTGCAAGGTCTTGGCGAGTCTGAAAGCATGCAACGAGAATAAAAAGTTCAGTCCTATTTGCTAACGTCGAGCTAGACGTGATAGATGTCGATAGAGTGGAGAAAGATGCGACGAACTTACCACGTCCACTCTCCTCTCCCAGTCAGTATTTGTATCAGACAGAACGTGCCTGACCTTGGTAAGTTCATGTTCCAGCTCCTTTGCAGAGTAGAGCTGACAATTAAAAAAAAAAGAAGGATCAAAATGCAGCACTGGTACATATCTGCAGTGATGATGATGTGTTATCTGTTGTGTCCAGCCACGCATTATCTTGATCCCAGACAATGTGTAGGTGGGTGTACTCCAGAAAACATACAGAGCACTGAGAGCTCCGAGAACATTTCATGAGCATTTCTGGCGAACTAAATGGGCTGCCTGTGGTTTACAAGCAAGATCCATTGATCTCTGAATCAGGTGGACTGGCTCTGAAGTGTTGAGTAACAATTAAACCGTCTTGTTTGGACAGTTACTTAGTTTTTCTCACTTGGTAGAAAAAAAGGGAAGTGTTAACCGATCATGCTTACAAACACTTAGAGCATTTGTCCACAATGATGCAATGTTGCAAGCTCCAAAGAAAGTGCTGAAAAGCCAAATCAAGCACGTTTTAAAAATTTCTGAAACTTCATCAGACCCACCTGTGTTTTTGGAACTTCTTCAAATGATCTAATGAACATCTCTTCATCCACAGCTCCTGCATTGGCTGTTGCAAGGAAGCAAGATATAGGTTAGATGCTTTCACAGAGTGATTGTTACAACAGAAACAAATTAAAAATAACCTGAAGTAAGGCTACACCAAAGCAACGAAAGTTACCACAGACGAGAGCAAAACAAGATTGCACAAACAAGCACGGTCACTTTGGTGCTTCAATATTATTAGAAAAATGAAGTGATAGTTTGAAATATAAGGTTTAAAATAAGGTGACGTTGTGCAGTCGGCCATTCTACCTGAATGTCCCCCACTTTAAACTCCCAACTCACAAAACTCACAAACCAGCAGCCACAAGGATTGCATTTCTGATTCATTGTTGCTGTGATGTTTTCAAGTGTTGGTATATTAATTTTACAATGTGCAAGGACTGAACTTTGATGCAAGCTCAAGTTTGCGTAATGTTGCCATACATAAAAGCAAACAAACCACAGCACGCATGTTACCTATTATCACAGTCATCTACGTTAGTACAACCTTCTGTTTATTCTTAAGTACATACACACAGTGAAACACATTTACATCAATAAGTCACTGTTTTCTAAAAAAAGAAACAGGTACGAGTGCTTTCTTTTCGGTTGTACTACTGAATTTTTGTCATATTATGATGTACATATGCACTAGTTCGGCCACGTTACATTGCGAACTTATGTCAAAGCTTAAAATTTTATTTCGAGCTTTGCTTTGTAGTAGTACCATATAAACTGGGATATAGGTCGAGATATTTTCTTGAAAAATTTAAGCTAAATTCACCCTTTGTCTTATATAGCAGTCTTTAGCGGAATGCGAGTTGTCGTGTGGCAATCAACTGTATGCATTTTAGCAAACACTAGCTGAAGCTGTACTCGCATCCACACAAGAATCGCTCCTATATTTTTAAAATTGTTTTTCTTGTCACTGCATCATCCTGACAGTGCGCTTCTTTCCGATAGACCTCATGTGTGATTTTTTAAAATTATTATTTTTACTAGTGAGTGATGAGTAGCTGCGTGCAGAGCTCTCTTCAGCTGTGATCATGATAACTGTTGTAGACTTCACTGAAGCAAACGGCAACATGGCCGCTCAGCACCAGTTTAGTGTTTCTGGAAAACAATATTGGAAGCAATACTCCGGAGTGCAATATTTCCAGGCACAAAAATGAAAACTGTCAGTGCACAACCCATGTAAAACGTAATTTTGTTGGTGTAGTGCAGTGTGTGGGGTTTCCGGTTGTCGTGGTGGTTGTGTAAAGCCACTGCGTTGTGTTGCCGGGGGCTCCGTGTCCCTCTCCTCCTTGCCTGGACGGGGTGGCAGCGGGTCATAAAACACTGTCACTCTGCTGTCATCCCGCCCACGCGAAGGTCAACAGGCTTTCGCCATTGGCCAAGATTTTGGCGGGATTCGGGCCCTGCTTGCGTGCACTCCGGGTAAGCGCGCGCAAGACGGGCGCCCGGGGAGACCACATCGGGGCGTCGGAAGGTGCGTACGTGTTCCTCTCTGCCGGCGGCGGCCCCCTTTGTCCGCCGCCGGCCGATGGTTACTTCGGCTCGTCGGGGTCCCGGCCTCGGCGGGCGGCGCGCGCACTCTTCCGTCGTCCCGATGTCCTGAGGCAGCGTCTGCCGATCGTGCCCCCGTCTGTTCGTCTGTCGTTTCTCTCTATTTCCCTTTTCTCTGCTGTGGGGCGCGCGATGGCAGGCGCTGACCGAAGGATAGGCAAATTCTTACTGCTGGGGGTTCTTTGTTCTTTGTTCTCTCTCTGTCGCGGTGCGCCATTCTAGCGGCCACCGGCGACCATTCGGCCATGTTTTGTCTAATCAGATTCATATTCGGACGTTATGCTAAAACGTGTGTCTGTATTGAATCCAACCTTAATAAATGTTCTTTGTTGTTTCTTGAGAGCTTTGCCTAGGGTCTCCCTTGCTGCACGCGCGCGGTCTCTCCTTCCCCTAAGCTGTGGGGCCGGCCGGGCACGTACGCGCGCAGCTGCGCGTCGGCACACGGAGCGGGCCGGAACAGGCGCGGGCGCGCGGTGCCCTGCACACATGGCGGCTCGAAGTGCTCGAACCCGCGGTGGTCGTCCGGCGCGCGCGGAACCGGAGCGTGCGCACCGTGAGCGTCGCGGACGAGAAGACCACAAAATGGCGCCCAACGTGGGGCAAGCCTGTTGACCTTCGCGTGGGCGGGATGACAGCAGAGTGACAGTGTTTTATGACCCGCTGCCACCCCGTCCAGGCAAGGAGGAGAGGGACACGGAGCCCCCGGCAACACAACGCAATGGCTCCACACAACCACCGCGAGAGCCGGAAACCTCGGCGAGAGCCGGAAACCCCACAAGTGCAACCACAGCTTGAGGACGTACTCGTGAATTTCGTGCAAGAGCTCCATGCGCACTCGCTCCTAGTGATCGAGCAGTCAATTCGCTGCACAGCTGTAGTGCCGTTGTGAAAGTAAATGCATTTTGGTGATTTCCTTTTTCATTTTTTTAAGGTAAGGAGTCAACCTATATTCCCACTCTACCTATATTCCAGTATATATGGTAATCTCAGTGGTGGAACAGCCATTTCACCTTTCGACGTAGGTACTGGGGCCGGCACGAAGCCGATTTAGAGCATCAGTAAGCACTTTTGGCGCAGGGTCCCATGCTTGTGTGCTTACCATATACCATGCAAATTGTAACTGATGTAGCCGATATGTTGTGGAGACGGGTTTGCATGAGGCTTACCCTGCAAGCGCAGTCAGTAAATGACATGACGCTCTTCCATACCACGACGCACAAAGAACGCTACAGCAGGTTCGTCGATAAGGCGCAGAGAAGGTGCCACAGATAAATCGTCAACAAATGCGAGTTTATTAACCCAGGATGCAACACAGTGCAACAGTCATAGATTGTGCGCAAAGGCTCACCACAAAACCACTCAAGTATGCACGCGTGTACCGAACATGACATCATGCAACATACTCATGTCCGCCATGAATATTACAGAGTTTATGAATAGGGGCTGCGAAAGGAAGAGAGAGAGAGAGAGAAATAGCGCTAGCCTTATACAAATATGCAAGACACAAATAGGGATTTGTGGTTGCGTTGGCGAAGCTATTTCATCGAAAAAACATGGCGACCCAAACTAGACACAAAAGCTTTGCGTGAATGAACATGGCAACACCCATAGAAGTGACAGATCTTGCCATGTACCACATTCGACCTCATTCGTTAACACCATTCTTAACTATGCACCCCGTGCAACTCTGACAGCATCGGCTCTTTTGCAGAGCCTCGTTATCATCCACTAACACTGAAGAAGCTTACTTTTAATCCTAGGATGTGACATCCTCCTTCGGCAAACTCCACGATACCACATGGGTTCAATGAACACCGAAATATAAAGCGCCAGCAAAACAGTACAGCGGCCCTACTTTGTATGCTCATCAGAGAAAAATTGCAAATGACAAACTTGACAACTCTAATGAGCCCAGAGAGTCTCACTATTAGTGAGAAACTATGGATGGGCCTCTGCTTGCTTCTATGATGATGGTGATGATGATGATAGAGAGCTGTTGGTTTTGATTTCAGTTTTGTTTGCTGCAAAGCATCGAAGGAAGGAGGGTTTCGCACTTATGCATGCTTTGGCACAGGCTTGGCACTAAGGCCAGCTCTTGGCACAGTTTGGTGCAATTGGCACAGCTGTTCCACCACTGTACACTGCTTTCCAGGCCTCTGTCAAGCTGCAGACCGCAACTTTTAGCCCACAACACCTTTCCAAGATTGTTTTCGAAAAATAAAAAGGAAGTGAATTACAATGGTTATAATGTGGCATGGCATGGACACATAGACGTCTGTTGATGGCATGCTGAAAATGTGTCAGAAACATGTTCCATGCTATTGTTACCGCTACCCTGTCAATTTTCACACATGGCTAGTAGTCATAGCCAAAACAACCATTACAACATATTACTGAAGCAGTGTCTTCCGACAACCCACAGTGCTTCTACCATGCTATGATGCAAACGGTTAGGCTACAACATTGGAGATGATGCATGTAAGACAGATATTTAACTGACAAAAACGTTTACCGTCCTTGACAATCAGAAGTGATGCGCTCTTTCAGAAAACAGCCCTAGAGTTTGCTTTATGGAGCAGAATAATTTTAAGAAACTGTCTAGGAATAAGACCTGTCCACGTGCCCTTTAAGCATTTGCATCCAATGCACCACTCTTGTTACGAGTCAGGGAAAATGACTTCAAAGAGAACGTCAATACTTTTGTTCCAAACCAGGCAGCCAGAAGGCTGACAAGAGTCGCACATCTACACAATGTGTCACGGACAAATAACAGGTTGATTCGTAAAAATAAAATTGAAATAATAGCAGGTTGATTCAGAAATTACAATCTCCTTTAACAAAATGGAATAAAACTTAATGCTTTAGTCCTTGATGGTTACTCTTTCTCCACTCCACAGGCACCTATTGTATTACAATCTCATTTAGTGAACTTCCCAGGTACTAATATCCTTTCCTGCAGGCTTGAAAAAAATGAATTGCCGGTGCTCAATGCTGGGTACCACTCACGATAAACAGTGTTAGGCAGTAAGAACAGCCCAACTGCCTGATTTGTAGCAATCAATTTTCATTTCCTTCCTCTTCAAATGACAAAAAGAAACATGTCCTTGAAGAGCCCAATTGCATCAACGGCCAGGGAAGTCTAAGACATTAGCAAACGTGACAGTGGCCACAATGAATAATGTAACCATACCTACATAGCAATGGAAGATGGACTGAGACATCCAGCACAAAAAAAAAGTAAGTGAGTTAAAGCTAAGCAGGTTATGGCATACAAAGCTTAATGCTAAAGAAAGCTCAAAATTGTGCATGAATTTCATTATGCAATGACCATAGTAAAATCACATGATGAGAGATGGTGTGTCAACTGAGGAAGCAAACAGCTGAACTTAACGAAGATATATATATTTGGAAAGGTCAGCAAAAATTAGGACAAGTTGCCTGGGTCTCAATATTTGTTTGGCCCTCTCTTATATTTTTCTTTTCTTATTTTTAAAGCAAAGGCTTCTGAAGAGTAACACAATACGAGTGCAATACTGCTAACGCTTGTCCTAGCTTAGTAGCAGCTTTGCACTCTAAACAATAACTTACATTTCTGCAGTAGAACTGAAAAAACACCCCAATTTGTTATAGCCACAAATAAAAAAAAAGCAGTAGCAAAAAAGTTTCAGAATGCCTGGCAGGTAGCATTTTTGAAGAAATTATTGACGAGTCAGTTTATTTCTTAAAGAGTGGAGCATGAGCTCAAGACTGCTAAGTCAGGAAGAGGGCCATTGCTCCCATTTATGTTTGACATGCACATAGAGTTACATTCGATACAGGTAATTTTACATATTTTCTACATACATTTAGTGGCATTGTTTCTACATGCGCACTGAACACAGATCATTTACATGAATTTACATGTCTGATGAATTTGAAAATGCACCACAATATAATACACATAATTAATTCCCACAGCGAGAGGCTTTCTTTTCCTACCAGGATTGTAGTTTAAGGGAGCACATTTCCTTGTAGGAAATGTCATGCTTAAGCAGAAATGTTTTTAGGTAGTGTTTATCAGGTGTACTAATATCAATTTCATATTGCACGTTGCTAGGTGTACTTGCCGTAGTTATGACGTGAAACACAAGAGCAGGAGCGAACTCTTATCTACATGCACATGCACAGAGAATGCCAAGGCTTAATTAAGTGTTAGAAACATGTTAGATACCTGATACAGCGGCCTTAACAGGAGGAGCACCTTTCAAGCTATGCTTTCGGGTGAGTGCTTGGCAAAGAAAAAGAAAAGAGTTGTTGTGAGAACCAGCTACAGGCAGAAAGAAAAAAAACGCAGGTACTATCACAGACAAATGAAATGTGAACAGAAAAACAAACAAACAAACAAACAAGTACGTAAAAATTTTGTTCCATCTATTTCAGAAAAAGGTGTGACTCGTTCTCTCTCAATCAACGAAAACATGCCTCATGTTAAAGTTCTAATCAGGCACTTTGATATGTCCACTACATGGAGCACAGCCTTCAGCATTATTTCTTTTCGAATTTGTTTCTTTCGTCCCAAGTTTCATTTTGATGTGATATGTTTATTATAATATCCCAAGTCATCACCAATTCCCAAATTATTGCCACAACCCTCTTCATTCATAAAATATGTGCTTCATACTCTATAGACAGAGTTGCCCTCGTGCCGGAAAACCCGACCTAACTAAATAATCTTGTAAACCAAGAAGTCACTTGTATCACAGCACTCCTCGATCCCCCATAACTACATTAAGGCACCTGAATTAAAGGAATACTTAGATAAAAGAAAACAAAAGGAAGAAGAAAGAAAAGAAAATGAAACCTGTATAACTGAATTATAATTCATGCTTGTACAATGTCGAAGAAGGTACCTTATGGGAGAAGGCTTGATAAGACAGAAAAATGCTAAAATGAAAGACAGGTGACAACGCCATCTTGAAAATCCCAAGCCAGCTCACCATGATGCCATTACTTTAGAAAGCATTACCTCAAGCCTAATTAATTTTTTATCGCTAAGGATGGACTACATTTCAGCAAGCAATTAAAGTTTGGCCTTCATTTTCTCTTTTATGGTAATCAACCCCTTACCATGAAATTAACAATAATGTAATTTTCAAATTAAATTCTAGGGTTTCATGTGCTAAAATCATGATATGATCATGAGGAGCGCCGTAGTGGGGGACTTCAGACTAGTCTTGACAACCTGGGGTTTTTCAACATGTGCCCAATGCACCGTACACAGGCTATAAATTTGGAATAACACTTGATCAGGCTAATATTAAGCAGCATCTCTCTTTAGTGCCCTTTTAAGATTAGAGCAATGGCACTACATATGGAGGCTCATGTAAGCAAACACAGCGTATTCAGATAAGGCTGAAAAATTGTGGCAGTTTCAGCCAGAAAGCAAGGTTTAGCATTGTGCCTGAACTCCTGAGAAGGTGTTTACTCGGGGGCAAAATGTTGGCACTACCCAGCATGCAAAGCAACTAATTCTGAGTAAAAGGAACGGTGCCCTGGGACTGTTCCTTGGCAGCTACCAAACCTTGACAGCTACCAAACCCTGGCAGCTACCAGGCATCGCACAACGCTGCTGCGACGAAAAGTGCCACCAGTGGTGCTGCAGACATCACACCTCGATGGTGCATGAAATGAGACCGACGGGAAACCATTGGCATTATTCAGCGCCCAGTGAAATATTATACAACGGTAGCTTGATGTTTAGTGCTCAGACCACAGCAAACACACCACAGCAAAGCAGGAATGCTAATATACTCTGTGTGCGCAAGCATACTGTGTGCACACACACAGTATACATTCATAGTGTGAACACTCATGCCAGCAGCGGAAGACAGAATGCTGTCCTTGTTCTGGCACAGAGGCTTTGAGCATAGCGTTGATGGCGAGTCCACCTTACTGCATTGATTCGTTGGACAAACGCACTCCACAGCTCTGTGGTCTTAACCTTCTGTGCACAAACTGCAAATGCACAGTCGATCATGGGACAGCACGATTACAGTGGTAGCGTGAATGCACCTAAAGCGTCCTTGTGATTGATATCGCAGTAAAAAGCTTGTGAGGCACCTCAATCATTGCCAGCAGATTGCATTTGCTGGTGCTCACTTGACTAACACTTTCAGTTTGGGCCTAAAGGCACCAGCCACTCCACTCAAGGAACTGTGGCAACCAAAGGAGCTTGGTGATGACTTGAGCTATTATAATAGTTGAATGACAAATGCTAACATGTGGGTTGCCCACAACTTTAATGGGAGAAACTCTACAGCAGCAAGCACATAGGTTAGACTGCATGCTGCTACAACAAAGGTTAAGCACTGTACAGCAATAAAACAATTGGAGCATTCCCCTCTTTCAAAGGTTTCAAAGCACAGCACACCTAAAAGCACTTTGAATAAAGATACCTCAGTCACTTTCTAATTACGTATCATCAGCGATTTGTAACAAGACAACACTGCTGGCAGCTGTTGTTTTGTCAGCCCTCAACTGTAACAATTTTCCTTTGTAAACATTCAAACCAGCATGTACGAAATATTGCAACTTCATGTGAAGTAGTGCCCGCACAGAAACGTGAAAATGTTTAACAACTATATTTTTGCATTCATAAACATTTCACCACTTCATACATACTAGCCAGCAATGAAAAAAATAAAATAAAAAACATTGAGGAATTAGACTAGAAAAGATAGTAGCAGCCAAATGACAGTTTAAATGTGCATTTCTAAATTTAATCAAGTACTGAAATTTACATTAAATTGAAGTAGCAAGACATGTTAAAAATGCAGCCACTTATGATGTTCAGGTTGCTTTTTATGTTGACAGGGCCACTATAAAATAGTGCCATTGAGCCCTTCACTACAAATGTGGCATGTTATGTAAATGTGTTTGTATAACTTTTTTTGGACATATGTTGAAACACGACTTGGTCTGTGTGCCCATTAGTGTAACAAGCTACAACTCTGTTTTAGAATGAATTATATATTCAACTTTGGTTAATTACATCTTCAGGTAGTTATAAACTGTGGCTGCAAGAAATCTGAGCCAACACATGTCAACTGCATGCAAAAATTTTAAACGCACATTGTAAACATGCTCGCATCCTGTCTCCTCTGTTGTCCGGTGCAATCATAAGCCATCTAGCCCAGCAGTGCACACGCATTCGGACTTACTTGATGGTGTTGTGCCTGTAGAGGGCTGCTGCGATGGCTTAATGGGCGTTGCCAACACTGCCCGCCGGTTTGGAGGTGCACTGCTGGCCCTTTTTGAAGCCTTCCCTAAACTCTGTAAAGGGACCATTTTCCGAGATCACCCACAAACAGGAATATGAATGCTCAACCACAATGCTCGCCATCACAGACTATTTCACTGTTTTAACATTGTTCATGGTGCAAATAGTAAGCGTTTTTCAAAGGTAATGAGTGAGTGCAAATGAAAAGAAGGTACCATTAAATGAATATATACACACACACACACACACTCGTAAAAAATGGAGGGTTTCGCACCAGACCTGAATGCATAACATTAAAAAAAGCAAGATGACAAACATTATAGCATATGTTAAATGTTAAACATATGCCATAATGTTCGTCTTTTTTTTCATTTTCAGATGTTATATATACATATATAGAAAATTCTAATTTGAAATTTTCATGCTCAGAAAAATTTTGCAGTAGGTGTACAAATTAACAAGACTAAGGACTGCACAGCAGTGACACAGCAAAAAAATAAGATGTCTTTCTCGTACAGCCATGCTGGGATTACGTGCCTATTCCGACAATTTTCCAGCAACTATGCAAAGCATGAGTGAATTGAACAAACAGCCATGTCCAGCCCCAAAGTAAAGTGCATGTAGCCATGCCTCTCTTTTGCCAACCGTGTATTCCGGGGGAAGGGGAAGAAGAGGAGATGTAAATCTGACAGCAAACTGCTAACCAAGAATGCCAGATAAGCAGTTAAGTGTCAAAGAGATGGACAGTACTAGAAATCTGCAAAGCTCCAGCAATCAACTCTACCTGCACACAATCAGAGAAATGTACTGCGTCAGAGCATGAGGCAAAATACAAAAATATGCACAGGAGACCCAATTTACGGTGTGTATTTAAGGCCAACTGCAACAAAATTTCGATTTGGCTAAATTGGCAATGAGCGAGTAACATATACCACTGAACAACCTTGACAAAGCTACAGGGCAGGTAAATGTAATTTTCTTAGCAGCTTTTTAATAGCACCTCGGGAGACAATGCATACACCTGATTGCTAGCGGCTTTGATGCAAGTCCCAACACATCACCTCCAAAATTTTTACGTGAAAGTGTTAAGGAGCCCATGTCACAGAAAATCCGGAGCTGGCGTCAGCCATTTCAGCGAAAATATTTTCTAACCACGCATACCCAGGCCTTCTATGTGATGCAAAGAATAGACTGAATTGAATTTCTCAGATTTCTCAGCTCTCAGAATTTCTCAGCTCTTGGATTGTAATTTGAATATATGAGAAAACAATTATTTTTTGTGCAAACTGAAACGAACACCCTCTCCAGCATTTCTACAATGCATAAACCAGAGATGAAGTACGCCATTTTCGAATGCCGGCACGTAAATATCTCGGAGTCCACGGAGCGGCGCGCCCGCTTCCTTGAAACGCTTCAAGATGACGCTGGCCTCCCCTGCATCGCGACCCATGCAAGAGGCCGAGTTTCTACCAAAAAGCTCATCTTTGTGCATAGTATTTGTAGCGAGCGTTTCCCGGTAAACATTATGGTTACATACGCTGCAGTTGCCGAGAAGCGTGAAAAGCAGTCAGAGATCTTTGAATGCTATCACGTTCCACTCTTAAAGGTGACGCTTAAGCGTCCTTCAAATTTTTTCCATGCACCGTAGGCAGCCACAAGTGGTGCCTTATTTTGGAGGTCATGTGATCCCGAGTCGTGCGCCACTTACAGAAAGTGTAATGGCAGGATCTTTTTCAGTTATCAGTTTACTTACGCGAGCCTTTTGTGATGCATAAACTCATTTTTCAAACATAAAATACTGCATAGAGGCTGTTATGTATCTACACTATCTGACTCTAGGCTTCTTACGTGGTCCAACATTTTATTGCATTTGGCCTTTAAGGCAGCTCGTATTGCACACAAAGAATACGCTATGGCTGCTGCTCAGCTGCAAACATTTCTCTGTCATGGTCACATTATACATCTGGCAAGGCGCATGCAGGTTTTCGCAATGTAAACAAAATTTGTAGACATGCACGAACCATGCACTGAGCCCCCAGTTAAGCAGCGCTGTTGTCTACATTTACTCACCGCTTCCGCATCATTGATGTCGGAATGCTTCAGAGAAACGTCATTGAAGAAAAAAAAAAAAGGCAGAACCCCCTTATTGCACAAGTCACCTCATACAATGAAATCAAGGTCCATAAGTGCCAGAAAAAGGCAACCCTTTGGCATTTCTATAGGC
The DNA here is from genome assembly GCF_038994185.2 of Dermacentor albipictus. Taxonomy (NCBI): domain Eukaryota; kingdom Metazoa; phylum Arthropoda; class Arachnida; order Ixodida; family Ixodidae; genus Dermacentor; species Dermacentor albipictus. The sequence goes on from NC_091824.1 coordinate 144,325,383, forward strand.
TGTTTCACATGGCGCAATTTTCAGTGAGTGCCACAGCGAATTTCGTAGCTCAACAACAATCGCAACATCGTGGGCTCTCTGCGACTGGATTCCAACAAGTTGGTCGTGCCATCGCTGAGTCACAACAATCGGTGCAATGTGGGAGGGGCAATGCGTGACGAAACAAAGCGCCCTCAAAACAGGCGCTTTCCTGTTTTAATGCGTGTTAGTAGCTCTGTGCAGCAATGTCAGCGCCAGCTTTAGTTACGTTTTAATATGGCGCACCTACTAGCGCCTGCGGCTTAGGAGCTTCATAAACATTTTTCTTTTCTTCTGCATATACTATTCGTTTAAAAGGAGAAGCTGCACGCTATCCAGGTCGGGAGGACGACACCGCTTCAAGATAAGGCACGTACTCACTTGATTGCCATTGTCTTCAACCTCTCCATTACTACAAATTGTGCCAGCTGCTTATACACGCACACTCAATAGTAGCTTGTTCTTCTGCAAAAGCAAACACTCATCCAGGAAAAATGTTCTCGCTTCCATAGGAACAACGAAACTGGCGTGTACTAAACGTAACCGCCCCACCTACGCCGCACGAACCGCACGCTCATACTTGCGGTGTTGTGCAGCGTCTCACTCACTGCATCTGCAAGCTGTCGCAAAGTATCAACGCTTTTAAATGTTAAAAAATGATGGACTTATTCTATTATCGCATAATAAGAAAATTCGTATATCTGAATAGTTTCCACGGTTTTTTTACTTAACAATGCAGGCATGGATACTTTCTGAGCAGGGGGCAATCTGCGTATCGCTGCGACGAAAATCGCGCCGCCGCAAACGCATGTGAAAGCTGTCAGCGAAAATCGGTCTGTGACGTGCGCGGCAGAACAATTTTTTTCGTCCCAATCCCGCCATGTGAAACAGCCTAAAGTAGAAATCCTACAAGATATTAACTCTTTCCCTACCACACCAACTGGGCATTGTTAGCTTGCTAACGATGGTTTGGAATGCTGTTATCTAGACCTTTTGCGCCGATCACGGACACATTGCGCTATCAGATACGAAGGAGGTGAACTATGTATTTGTTTTATAAACAGTTGGCTTTTTTTTATCGCCAGGCTGTGAGTTCTGAATGCACTACAAAATTTTCGCGATCATCAAAGCAGAAAGCAAAAATGCTTGCCTGCTATCAATGGTTTCAAACGCCGCTTTCAAGGCCTTTTGTGCCACTCACAGACACTGTGCTATTGAACATGAAGGAGGAAAACTATACTTTGTTCTCTAAGCAGTTCGCTTTTTTACAACCAGGCAGTAATTTTTGAATGCGCTTCGAAGTTTCGCGATTGGCAAAGCTGAAATAAAAAAAATGGCTGCCTCGGGGATAGGCGCACACACTTCGAAAGATCACAGATCTCGCAATTCCGCTGCATCTAGGCTGACTTTATCGATGGATCGAGGAGCAGCGAGTCTAAGGATCCTTTCTTTTTGTCGGACTGAGTCTGACAGCGACGACGCAAACCAGCCCGGAACATCGGCAGCCACAGCCTGGCACGCCCGACGGTAGTGCTTGCAGTTAAATTTTTGTGGTGAAATACCTGTACAATGAAAAATTCATTTTTTCTTATACAGTGCCAATTAGACAGCAATACATTTTGTATATCTCATAATATTTGTTACATATATTTCCTAGTAGATAGAACCATATGTTTACAAACTTTGCTCAATTTTACTGCACAATCTTGATTCTGGCAATCTATATCTCTTTTATGCCATGCATCTCGTTAATAAAAATTTTATTTGTGAAAATTGCATTCATTCTGCTTTTTTTTTCATCTATTACATAATATATTGAGTGCAGTAGTTCCTTCAGAACAGAAGATCTGGTGTAACCTACCAAAAAAAAAAAAGCCAGTTTTCCCCATGGTAGGGAAAGAGTTAAATGGTGAACACATGGACATGGGGGGCCAGTTCACTAAACAAAGCAAGTCTACACCCAATACATTCATTTAACACATCTGCAAATTTGTCCTTGGTTGCATAAACATCGCACAAGAAAAACTCAGTGTCGAATTATGATAAAGAAGAGCAAGAAATATGGTCTTGCTCAGAGCAATAAACGAACATTGAAATGTGTCTGCCCATGTGTTTTCTGATGTCTTCTTGCATTCACAAACACACCTTAACTTCCACCTTCTTAATTTCACAAAGGGGAATGTAACTCTGCCTCGCAACTAAAGTAGCCACAGTGACTCTGCGATTTTTGTTATAAAAAGGTTAAGGGACAATTCCAGTCCAGTGCCTGCCTTTCAGTAGGTGCTGAGAATGCCAATTACAAAATTACAGCTAAAAAATATTGCTGAAGAGTGCTATAAAAGCACTGTAACTACTTCAGTTGAGACCACATTGCCATTCACTTGGAACAGCTAAGGTAAAGGTTGGAGATGAGATGGATTTGAATTTTGCTACTCCTGAGGGTTAGGGCATCCCCAATCACAGGCTTTAGGAACAAGCCTTTCCATGTGGGTAGGCACACAAAGAATACCACAAACTAAACAAGACAATGAAAAAACTTCCAAGATTTTAACGCATATCATCACAGCACACATGCCCATGCAAAAACACAGGCAATGTTGGGAAGCTACTCACCACTGCCCTGTCAAGTTCATCGTCACCTCTGTGCACTGCAAGAAGAAAAAAAATAATACTTGAAGTCAGTTACTGGATACATAAAAAGGAACATATTAACAATGAACAAGATCAGATAATCACTCTAATTTCTACCTTTAAAAGGCATTCAGTCCTGTGTGCCAACTTCTAAATGTTACATTTACCTAAGTGCAGGCAAATACTTTTCTTTAAAAAAAAATGTGTGGAAGTCGGTAGTCTGGCAGCAACAGCGAGACACTTAAAATCATCTGGTGACCACAATATTCTAGGCACCATATTGCACTATAGACTGTGACCTGGCCGTGCACCACCAGATCTCAGAGGCCGTGATTACAGCTGATTAGTTGGCACCTGTTATTTTGTTTGAACGTAGTGTGTTGTCATACTGCAGGAATAAATCAGTAACAAATAGGCGAGCAATGTTAATGAAGAAAATGATGAGCAAATGCTGTACACGCTTCTGACAAGTGTTGAAAGTCCTGATAAAATGCACGTTATTTCCACAGTTGAGTGCCTTTTTTTCATTTGGCTTACATTAAAGAAAATGTATTTTTCCCATCTTCCGAATTTCAGGTGACGGCCTAGAACCAAGGCTAGCCTGAGTTCCAGTAAATATGGCACAACTGTCTACAGCTTTTTTAGCTGTCCGAACTGAGATTTTCAATTCGCAACTCTGAAAGCACCAAGTAGAATCAAGTTACAAACGTTGCCTGCCATTCTCAAGGTGCTCAAAATACAAGCTTGTCCTTCCCTGTTTCAGGTGCAGAGACTACATTGCTTGAGAAGCGCACCTCATCAATTCCCAAAACTTTTCTTTCAGTGAACTTCAATGCATAAACCATGTTACACTGGTGGCATTATACCAGGGAAAATGAAGAGGATTGCAATAAATCTGAACACAATACAGGACAGACTAACAACACTGAAATTTGTGTGAATTATACATAAAATCTCAGGCTGCATTAATGCAAACATCTGCTTAAAAAGTTCAATATGAAAGGGCAGGTGTGAGGCCAAACACATACAGCACATGCACAACAAAAGGTGGATGGACTGCTGTGGCAGAAAGATGGTCTAAGTTATCTACAGCAGTAAGACTTTGGAGTGTGGATCTTGCAATGTCCCTTGATCTCAGACCTAGGTAATTCATGTAGATTTGTAGCTGCAGTCAAAAGTGAGAACAGCAGCACATTAACTATATAACCACCATGGTGAATACAGTAACAAGCATTGGTTACTGGTTATTGGCCCTTTTCCATGAATGTTTTTTTTTTCCCAAACAAATTTGGACACTTTCCGATGCATGTGAAAATGTACAAAATATCTAGCTCAAATCAGCCCGATTAACACAAACCATTTGAATCAAAACATTCCACCCGTTTTTGGCTATACTGAAGCTGTGCCGCCGGCTTGTGCCTGTAGAGTGTGCTGTCTGCGTGATGCAAATTAATCTTGCAATCCACCAAGGATTAAATTGTGTGGTTTAGTGTCCAGAGGTTGGGCACAATGTGTTATGAGAGACGCCACAGCGGAAGGGTAATTCCGACCACTCTGGGTTCCTTAGTGTGCGCCAAAATCACTGTGCACGAGCGTTTCTGCATTCCGCCCGGGTTCGAATCGCGGTCGCCGCGATTCGAACCCGCGACCTCGTGCTCAGAAACAATGACATCGCAACTGATCCATCGCGGCGGGATTTTTTTTTTTTTTTTTAATCGAGGAAGGAGACCCTTCCCAGAGAGGTGTCGCGGGAGACGGTCGCGCTGCCCCGATTGCAACACAGTTGCCCCACCCCGACCCCCCCGCATGCCGGCGCCATCGTCACCACGGTGTCGACGACGCCTAATTCACGCTCTCGCGGCCCGGATTGTTTGTAAACACGCCTCGCGCGCGATAACAGCCCTATGTGGGATAGGCGAACATGCCTTCTCCAATCTTGGGAGTTTCTTTTTTTCCCTGCGCTCTACTTTTTTTTTTTTATCTTGCCCTCGACAGAGATGGGGAACGGCGCCAACTATATGCGGCCCCAGTTTTCCGAAAGGTATGCAGCGAACAGCGTAACCCCTCCCGTCCCCCCACCCCTCTACATCGTAATAAGTAAGCCGCCTCCATGATAGCAATAAACATGGATAAAGAAGGAATGTGTAAAACAGAACGAACGTCTCCGCGCTTTTTTTTTGTTTTTTAAAGGCGGGAACGTACGTTTCGCAGTGCAATCGCAGGAAGAAGCAAAGAAAAAAAGAAGGAAGTGCGCGAAGGTGTGTGCATTACACACACACACACACACACACACACACACACACACACACACACACACACACACACACACACACACACACACACACACACACACACACACACACACACACACACACACACACACACACACACACACACCCGCGCGCGCACAAACAGGTACGGCGGTCGCTCCCTTGGATCAACAAAAATTGGGTAGTTGTGAAAGAGGGCATCTTAAATGGCTATCACAATTTTTTGGGAGTGCGTGTCTGTACTGCATGCATAATTTCAGCGCGTACGCAACAAAAATTAAACTTTATAGCCGGTTCTGCACGCAAATGTGTACCGTTTCATACCGGCGCACTGTGTATACACAGCGAGCTTGCCAAAACCCCCTTCCGATATAAAAATTCCGCTAAGCCCTTTTTAGGACACCACTTCCTATCATCTTTTATTTCTTGATTGAAAAGCGAAGCATGTCAGAGCCGTAGGCACCGTACGTATTCAAGAAAGCACGCAGCCAATATGATTCGTGCGCAAACCTATTGATTGAATGCATCTGTGATGATTGAAGAACGGCTGAATGCGCGAAATATATGCGAGGAAGTCACTATAATATGCTTCACTGCGCTGCAGTTCGCTAGGAGGACACTTTCGCGCCAAAAATAGCTTCGAATATATCGTACGCAGAGCCTTTCTTCAGCTGTTCTTCCGCGGCCCAGACGCGCGCGTTGGCGTGGCATTTGCATACACATGGCAAGGAGCCGCTGAAATTGGGCGCTCGGAAATAGCAGGCGGCTCAGCGTACCAATGATTAGCGACAGCTGGCGCTGAGCGTCAGGCGTTTTTTTTTTTAATTTTTTTTTCCAGAACAGATTTGGGTCCGCTAGTAGAAAAACCCATCAACCCAGTAGCAAAGACCAAAACCGCACGCGAGACTCGATGCACAGAACTCAGACATAGCACCCGGGCAGCCAACCAAACCGCGGCTCTGATCGCGAAGGCGTTCACCACGAGAAAACGCGGTTTCACGAGGACGGACGGCCTCGGCGCGCGTGCGCGTTCTGACGCGCAACCAAACCACTTGAGCGCGCAGGTGCGCGTCGTCGGGCGCCCCGCCCGCAGTGTGTGTCCTCCGCGAATCTGGAAACCAGCCTCGCGTCGTCACCTTTAAATCAGCGCCCTCGCATTACGACATACACGCACCACCCACAGCAACGACGCAGGGGGAGGAGTTGGGACACGAGACATTATTCCTGTCCCAAGGAATGACCGTCCGAAAAAATTCTAACAGCATCGAAGAAAAACAGTACCGAAGTGCGCGCCATCAATGCCACCATTGTTTCCGCGTTGAAGTATGGGGGCGGCCTTGCTCGCGTGGAGCAGCTACAAAACAAGCGCGGGACGCCGCAGTCCATTGTGTGAGAGCAGCGCGCGACCTATCCAAGGTGAGCACAGACGGGCCGACACGGATGGTCAGAGGCCGGCCTCCGCGGCGGCCGGAAATGCGCCGGAACGCCGCCGACGGTTCCGATACGAAATTTCACAGTTCGGGGCGCCTTGAACAGCGGGCAGCTAGCGTGCCTATGCACTACGGAGTCTGACATGGAAGGCACCCTGTACACGCGCGAGGGTCAAAGAGGGGGAGGGAAGGGGGCGAGAGGGGGGGGGGAGCCGCACGGCGAGACTGAAGACGATGCGGCCGACCCACATACAGGATCCCGGGGCCCGTGAGGAAAACCGGAAGGTTGAACTCCCCACAGAGAGGCACATCATGCACGAGTTTGTCGATTACACACATCCGATTATGATCTAGATTAGTAGGCCCGACGCAATGCAGTAAGCTGATTGGTTTGATACAGATAATGGTACCATTGCACGCACATAAGCCATGCGCGAACACGAGAAACATTGGGGCTGATCTGATGCATAAGTGCCATTTTCCAAATAAAAAAAATTCAGTTGAAAGCGCATCGCTGTGTTATGGTCCCAGTATACGATACAATACGCAAACAGGTATGTCCCTCTCTCTCATGTGTGTGTGTGTGCGCGCGTGCGTGAGAAAGCGAGCGAGAGAGAGAGAGAGAGAGAGAGAATAATGCCTCCAGAGATCAGAATCAGGTCACTGTAATTCAAACAGCCACCTCTGAACCATGCGGTATACTGCACGCACTGATTGAAGTGACTCGCATTAGAGACGAGCTCGCGAAGCCATGAAGTTAAGCTGAATGAGTGATGACTGCTCGCGCTGTTCTTTTGGGCAACGAACGCAAAGTGGTGAAACAAATACTTTTTTTTTTGCGCATTTAGGGCGTTGGAAAATGGTTTGAGGTCCTGAATCTTAGATAGTCCTTACTCTTATTATTGTAAAATTCGATATCTTGTCAACTTCGATTGACTCGATCACGACGCCAACATGGCGGAATTCGACATTTTCCACGTGCTCAACAGCAGCCCCTGCGAAACAAGACCAACAAGGCCTTTCCAATGCCATTGGAAAGCTCCGAATGCAAACGGACGAATCTACAAGCAGCAGCAGGCAGACGTCACAGCTTTACCCTGACCCCAAGCCGCGCGCAAGGACACACCGGAAAACAGCGCCGTGCAGAGAATCCCGACATTTCGGACAAATGAGATCGACCTTGCACGCATTGATCAGGATCACTCCTGTCGAGTGCAGCGAGACAGGCACCAACACACACACGCACACACAAAACAAAATAGCCACTCGAACATGAGACATCGGAAGAAAAAAAAAGAGAAGGAATACGGAGCAAGAAAGAGAAAAAAAGCGGAGAGAGGGTCAGCCGTCTCAGGGTCCGCACGACCGACGCTGTCACGGCCCGATTTGCGCGCGTCGCGCCATTGAGCGCGGCGGAAAAGCCAATCGGGGGGGGGGGGGCTCGCACGTTCACTCAGAGAAAATAAAACAAGCGGAAACAAACAAAATCAGAGGAGCTAGGGCGGGTATACGGCCACTTCAATCACGCCCACCGCACACAGCGATCGGGCACGCTCCGGCTGCGACGAATTCGCACACGGCGCCCTCTCCGTCCAGACACACGGGTTAAAACGCGCGCGAGGACGTAAGTCTTATCCCGCGCGCACAAGCACGCGGACGAGAACTGGCGCACCCGAGAGCGCAACGCGAGAACAAAAAAAAAAAAAAGCGGTTCGGTCCGATCAGTCGCAGCAGTGCATTTAGAAAAGGCGCGCGTGCGAGGTATATCCGCGCGCGCGACAGGTGCGAAGCGAAGGCCGGCACGCTGTCTCGCAGTTCCACCCACGCGCACTCACGCGCCGAGTGACACGCGCTCACGCCCGTTCCAGCTGCGTCAATGCGACGGCAGGAAGATGCTGGAAGGGTGACGCACGTTCGACGAGGGAAACCCCGAAGAAGGCGGGTGCCACGCCGCTTCGACGAACATCGCCGTATACAAGGTCGATCGATCGATAGGTCGGTCGATTGACCGATTGATTAATCTACAACAAGCGCCATAGTTGACGTGTCTAGATTATAGCAGTAGGTCAGCTCGATTCCTTCAGCGTGCGCTAGACATAACTTGCGTGCACGTAGAAAGAAATATTCCCGACGCAGCCAGGATTCAAATCCGCGACCCCTTGCTCGGCAGCACAGAGACGGTTACAGCAGTGGCTATACCTAACAAACTGTTCCATATGAATACACGAAACGAATTTGCCCTTTATGAAGTGTCAGTCGAGAGAGAGACCGCACGGTGATAGACGCACATTGATGATGGCGTTTTAAAGCCCCAAAATTGCAGAGTGGGCTTTGAGAGATGCCGTGGTAGAGACTTCGTGGGTTAAATACAGTGTCGACACTAGTAAGTTAACTCGCGCTCTGTTGCGTGTGTCTGCGCTTACGTTCACTGAAGTCTGAATGCTCGCAAAAACAAAATTTCTTCACAATATAACCACCACATAGCGTTCATTCACAGCGCACCCAAGGAAAACCGATGCTGCTCCTTGGGCTCGCTGTCGCTGTGATGTTTGGGTCCGCGATTCGTAAAACTTCTGATAAGTTAGCGTGCGGCGTTGGCACGTTAACACGCAATGTAGATTGAACACTAACATCGACGTAGTGCCGAACGTGTCAGCACGTGAGTAGCAGATACCTCTAAAGCTGGCTCCCACGCAACAAGACACCTTATGAGGAGAAGCCCGCTTCTCCAAATATTTTGCGGTAAACAATATGCTACAAGTAGGTGCGTAACCAATCGCGTTACCGTGGTTTCATTGCAGACAACGAAACAAGGTCATCGCCAGCGTGAGTCCTCGATTCTGAGGCGAGCGCAAAATTGACTGCAACATCCGGGCGCCTGGTACCTGTGTGCGCTAGAAGGATCGGTTGTCTCTCGGCGCAAGTTGAATGGTGATAATGACTACATCAGGGTCGAACCGCAGGGCAGTGGTGAGACGAACTAAACGTGCCGTAGAGACGGCAGAAAGCGCGAACACTTGTGAGGTAGGTAGTATAGGCAACTCTGAGGATAGAGGTACAACGGTGAATATGCGAATGCATATACGGGGCGCACCAGCTAACTTTAGCCGGAGTTTCCAAGGGAATGTTTGCCGTCGCTTGGAGATACTTAAACTTTTTTTTTTCATTCAGCCTAATTAGATGTTTAGTCTTAATTAATCAACTTCTCAAATATTATAATTAGATGAAAAGTGTCAATGAGCAAATTGTAGAGCGGCATGAAAAATTCCCGATATAGCTTTCTGTTCATCAATACATGCTACACAAGTGTTTTTCCAAGCGTGAAAGAAGCCCGCGAATACACGCAAAGTGCCTCGAGCGGCGGCCAGTCGCACGGTAATTTTGCATGCTTTTGTATACTTCTTTCATACTCGGAAAAACACTTGTGCAACACCTATTGAGGAACAGAAAGCTGTACCGGAAGTTTTTCATGTCGCTCTACAATTTTTTCACTGACACTTTTCATCTAATTATAATACTTGAGAAGTTGATTGATTAAGACTAATTACCTAATTAGGCGGTATGAAAAAGAAAACAGTTTTATCATCTCCAAGCGACGGCAAACAACATTACCTTTGTTCTGTACAACTACGTGGAATTTTTATATTTTTACACTCTGGCTAAGGTTAGCTGGGACACCCTGTATATCCAAAGCGATCTAAAGGTTAAAGACGAGCCAACTGCAGCCGGAGGCTAAATCAGGAGGTTAAAGAATGCATCAAAACAACAGGGCGCATAATGTTTCGAAAGGTTGTCAGGTGATGATTGCCCAAACAATATTCTTTTTCCCTGCCGCGAAAATTCTGAGCCTCGTCTAACAAAGGAGCTGTGAGGGGATATTACTGACAGCGGAACAAGCAGTCTTTTGGTAGCACTGTTTTGACCGAGCGGTCATGCTTGGAGCTTCGCCCTCTGAACACCAAGGGAACAATAACGAAGCAATCTACACCATGACGACACCAATCAAAAGGACAGCCCCTGAGAACCCGTTTAGGTAAACGCGTACGCTGCCAGCTTCACTTAACCCTCAAAACCCGTTCGTTGCTAGCGTACAGGCTCTCAGCTGATATGGTGCATACGAATGAAATTTTACAAGCGCCAGTAATTGAATAAATGAAGTCAGTATAACGCACTGAGTTAGTAGCCTTACGCTACTACAGTACGCGAGGCGTGACAGAGACCGCCAAATTTTCTACGTGGATTCCCCCACGCACACATGGACACCCGGAAAAGAGCCGCAGCGCGCTGTACCCCACAGCGACTTGGTGTCGAGTCCGCGGCGAGCACAGGAACGGGATAACATTCACAGGAAGTAAATCCGCCCCTCTCTAAACTAGGTCAGTATACGTCAGCGGTTCCTGCGACATTTAAACTAATTTACTGCAACGAAGGTTACCTCCCTCCCACGACCACACCCCTCTCCCCATCTGTGCAAAACTCCTGCAATCCTGCGCAAAACTCACCGAACTGTGTGCAGCACGCAGCAACAACGGCGAAACTGACACCTCGGCGTACGCGACGGACGGACGGACAAAGCGAACCCTACTTTTGATCCAACTGCTGTCGCAGTAAAAGAAGAAAAGGAAAGCGAATGAAGACACTGGAAATCCGGTGTGCCATGAATAGCATTGCCTAACCGCGAAAGGCGCGACCATAGAAACCCACCTTTTACCCAACTAGCGCCGTGTTTTTTTTTTTTCGTTTTTTCGCTAGATGAACCCGCAGACTACCTGGCGCAATATTCTTCGACCGGTAACTATCACCTGCATTTTAGCAGCAAGCTCGCAGGCGCCTTCTTTTTTTAGCTCACTTGGGTGCTGGCAGAGCATCACGAAAACGTACACACAACTCACGCAAGCATAAAATTTCGCAAAAACGCGCCCTCACTACTCCCGGGATGGATTTGTGCCTTTCGCGAGTGGCGTCGCAGCGCGCTGACGAACTATTATACACTCGGAGACGGCACCCGTATATGTGTGGGTGAATAGGCGAGTCAAGGCCTCGTTGTATACGCCTGAACGCGTCCGTGCATGAAGAGTTGGCTGAAAGCAGCGCTATATATACGGTAAACCGGCCTTGACGCAATCGAAATCGGCCGTAAAGCAAGAAACAAGAAGCATCACTCGCTCTCGTCAGGCCCAAGCTTGGGCGCGCAAGGATGTAAGTACTTTACGAACAGCGGGATAGAGAAATACGGCTATATACAAGGCGCACGCGTACAATTCCCGTCACCCAGTGGAAGTTTTATTGCGGGAGAACTCGCGCACGCTTGCGTGTACCATCTTCGATGCGACGCAGACACGAGTAGAGAAGGCGTGCAACGCGCCGCAGTGCCTAAACTTCGACAAGCTGCATGAAAACAAAAGGCAGCCAGCTGAGTACGAACGGCGATCCCTGCACAATCTGCAGGCTCGTTTCATACTAACGATCGCTGGCGAGTTCGAGTGGCTTACGATATCGATGGAACGTTATGTTACGACTTGTCTGCGGACGTCCACGTACGCCTAACCGTACATAGTTGTCCACCTATGGCCGTTCATAGAGCGCCCGTTAAGCAGAGATAGCTACAGCTCGCAACTGTATATAGCTGCGCGTTGTAGCGCGGAATATATCCATGCGCGAGCTTCAACTACGTGTTCCGAAGTAAAGACAACAATTAAACAGAAAAAGAACCGCGCAAGTTAGAGCTCAGCTCTCCAGGTTACTATCACAACCAGCGAAGAGACATTACGAAGGTTTCACCCTCCGCACCAAGCATGTTCATATTATATGCTTTCATCGCCGTCGGCTCACAAAGCAACAAACTTTCCGGACGAATGCCATCTGCAGCTTCCTGACGAGCACATTTCGCGCGTCCACTTCCTCCCATATTTCCGTATCGTGTGGTTTCTAGCTCCGCTTCAACATAAGGACAGAAGTGTACGCGACCTGCGGGGGCAGCCCGTGTGCACAAGCACGCTCGCGAGTAAGCGTGCGTGCGTGCGTCTCCGCTTCATTAGCGGCATCCCCGCACAAGCAGCGCGGGAAGCCGCCCACGTACTATACGTGCACCGAGGAGGAGTGCCGCGAGCGCGCTTTCAAACAGGAGGCGGAGGAGGAAGAAGAAGAAGGAACGCTCGACCTGCAAAAAAAGCCCACTCCTCGAACCGTGAAGCCGCCCCACCAGCAGCAGCGGTGCCTGCTGCTGCTTCCGCGCATAGGAGGAGGATCGCTGGCGCCACCGCACTTTGTCGTGTGTACACGGCCCCCATATGTTGAGCGTACACGCTGGCGCCATGTGATTTCGCTTCTAGCATAGCCGAATCAAAAGAGGCAGGTCCGGAAACAACACCGAAAGTTGTTGTTTACACACACACACACACACACACACACACACACACACACACACACACACACACACACACACACACACACACACACACACACACACACACACACACACACACACACACACACACACACACACACACACACACACACACACACACACACACACACACACACACACACACACACACACACACACACACACACACACACACACACACACACACACACACACACACACACACACACACACACACACACACACACACACACACACACACACACACACCGCGAGTTGCGCGCGGAAACTCGCGTGCGACGAACAACTGCTGCTTCGCCACATTGAAGCCAAGACTGTGTGTAAAACCATTCGTCCGGAATGGAAGGACATCAAATCGTAACGGCTCTTTCGGTCGCCAACTAGTCGTCGCAAACATCCGAGATAACTGCCTATCGGTTCCGCGCTGTCCATATCCAAGCAGCAACTATTTATGAGCCCTATCTTCTATCATTCTGAGTATAACCCGCAATGGCAAAATCGACGGACTGTATAAACAATGGTCAGCGACATCCAATCAGCGAAAATGTAACTGCTAAGCGCTGGCAGCAACAGCCATGGGAAATTGCATTCGTTTAAAATACTACTTTCGAGATTAATCCGTCCGCTGCACTTTATTCGGCACATCTTTCTCGGTGTCACCCTATGCACCGCACGTAAGACCAGCAGCAAATACGCAAGACGTACGATATACCGGTGACACAAAACTACATCGGGTCATTAGCTACACAAAACAGAGCATACAGAAAATCGCAGCATCGCGTAAATTCGGTGCTGAAAAACCGCCGTGTGCCAATGTTCTCGCTCCTAGCCGTCAGATTATAGGCCTTCGCGGTCATTACAAATTGACGTAAAGACCCCGTTTGCGAGCGGTTCCCATTCGGTCGCGGCATTTCTCTCCGAGCCATTGTTCAAGCCCCTGCCAACGATGAAACGCGACGCCAACTCGTTAAGTGCTCGCGCGCGTGTGTGTGTACGCAAATGTATCGCGCTCGGCATCGTTCTCCCTCAATGGCTGGCTCAGTGCCAGCTGCGTGTCATCGCTTTTGCTACGCCTACGCACTTCTTCCCCTCTACTCGGGCAGCGAACCATCGGGGTCCCGGAACACAATGTTCGCTGCACATAAGAACGTGGTCAACAGATGAAAAAAATAAATAAATAACGAAAGAAATAAAACTGAGGGAAGCTGACCCTTCACCGTTTCGCATCTCCGGTCCTCGGGAGACAACGTCCCACGGAAATGCGTTTCAGTTCCTATACAAAGCGGCGCGCGATGTGCATTCGGCCCTTTATAGCGACGACTGGAGGGAGATGAGATGTGCTGCGCGCGGAGTGCAAGCACGAAAGATGGACGGCCGTTGGCTGCCCTCACTAAGTGAACGCAACGCGACGGACGGGAACGTACGGCTCTTGTCCGCACGCACCTCCGCCCCCCCCCCCCCCCTTCGGGTCAACGAATAAAGGCATCCCGAATATGTGCCATCACTGAGCCCACCTTCCCCTCCACACTTTTAGATATTAGGCTCGCACGACCGTTAACGCCCGCACAGTATAGCTAAGTCATCGCGATGGCTCTCAAGCGTCAACACACGGGCCCCTTTATTAAGGATGTAGCCACCACACTAACGAAACGGGGCGGAGTGCAAATACATCCCTGCACCGGGATTCCCGGAGCGTGGCGTCTGAGTGTTAACAGCTGATTACACAAGCACGCTGTGGATCCCTCGCAGACAATAGATGATGGCTACATTATCGTACATCTGTGCTATTCGCAGTAAGCGTAGCGCAGCTTTCTGTAGTATAAAGTCTTGCGTAGCACATCGCTGCGACAGGTATTATGTACGCAACTAACGATATCAATTTTAACCTCCAGACCTTCGGGCTGCGGCATGGGACAGCTGATCAGTATAATCGCATAGCCACCATGGTTCCCCGTTAACTCCTGAATTTGTTATCAGCAGTACCTGTGGTTTCCCACGTTTCCGTTACAACGCCAATAGGTCAACTGTCGGGTTTCGGTATCTATTTGAATCCATTTGTCGGGTATATCGCCGCGGACGTGAGGCGTCTTGCAAACACAGATTTCATTACAAACGGTGGACACGAACCACACAACATGCGTGTTCCACCTTAGGAAATTGCTGATCAAGCGACACCGATCAAGCGCTCTTTCTTGACCGTAACATGCAGACTGATGTAGTTTTTGTAGACTTTGCGAAAGCTTTTGATGAAGTTCCTCAGCGCCGTATTTTACTAAAGCTTTCACAACTGAACCTACATCTTAACATTCTTTAATGGATTGAACAGTTTCTAACTAATCGTGCTGAGAGTCTTTGTTAATGGTCACATGTCTGACACTTTTCCAGTCACATCACGCGTTCCGCAAGGAATTGTACTCGGTCCTCTTCTATTCCTAACATTAACGATTTACCCGAGCATGTTTCCTGCAGTGTCCGAATGTTCGCTGACGACTGCGTCATTTACCACACCATCAGTAACTTCCATGATCAACTTAGTCTCCAGGAAAATGTTAACGTGCTTAACTTGTGCAACATATGGCTATAATGTTACTCAATCTTACTAAATGCAAACTCGTGTCCTCCTCTCGTCGCCACAGTCTGCATTGTTTGCAATATTATATCATTAACACCCCAATTTAATTCATACCATCTTACAAATATCTAGGAATAACTGTCTTACGATTTCTCGTGGCGTACTCATGTTGGTAATATTTCTGCATCGAATAAAATGTTCGGTTTTCTAAAGCGCCATCACAGTCTTGCAAGTCTCGTACTTTATCATAAATACTTTAATGCTTCTCTCGATCAGCGATCTTATACAACAGCCGCAGCACGCATATCTCACCGCCATCCACTTTGGGTTACCCGCCCATCATTGCTTACTACTTTTACTGCCCAGTTCTTTTTTCGAGCAACTACAGACTGGAACGGCCTGCTCCGGGACATCGTCACCATCGCTTCATCACCTACTTTTGAAGACCGTGTGATAGATAAAATCGCACCCATTATCTAATGCCACCCCCCCCCAAAAGGGGGGGGGGAGTTCATTAAGGAATAAAACTTGACTGATCATCGCAGGTTTGGCGAGACGTTACGACAGGTTCCCGCCGGTGCTTTTTTAGCGCCTGAAAAACGGTATAGACCAGCACATTTTTAGAACACACGCGTTCTCCACCTTTCTGAAACAAACTCAGGACAGCATTAACACGTAACTACGTGGAAGTTACGCCGCCCACGATAATGCCAGAATAACCCGAAGCCCGCTTTTGAAGCGTCTCAATGCAGCGGTCGCACGTCAAGTGATAAGGGAGTGCGAAGAACCAGCGCATGAGCACACTGATCCCCCCCTAGCTCCCCCTCACCCCAGTAAGGTATTTGTTTCGCCTCCACATCACCGCTTCTGTTCGCACTCCCGCCAGCGCACCCTGCCTGTGAGCAGTTTTATTTCATCACCGAAAGCGTGGGAAAGCACGAGGCGCCAAGCTTCCCGTTATCGCGCGCCTGAAAGGCACACGCCGCGCAACGTGCTTTACCAGGCGCTAATAGCATTTCACACGCGTGGAGTTGATATCGCGCATGCGTAGAAGCTAAACTGACCACACGCTGACCTTCCACGCGCACACAGTAGAACGCAAGCCGACGACGACGACGATGATGATCTTGACCCCTCGGACGCGGCTTTGATCCCGGCGGCACAGAAACCAGCAAGCAAAGAGCGCAAGATGACCCTGCGCGAATGTGTAGTACCATACACGGCGCGTTCGAGGCGGCCGGCAAGTCCGCAAGGAGGCAGAGACGGCCTCCTGACCGCCCGATGATGGGCCCGGAAGCCGCGCTCGCTCCAGAGAGATTCGACCACGGCAGCGTCATCACCCTCGGCCAACCCGTAATCTGCCCCGCCGATCGGAGAAGGGGAGACGCCGGGGGAGGTTGAAGCGTATGATGCACGCCACAGCTATATACGCACGAGCACCGATTGCCGGCAACAGCGCGAAGGCGCGCATTTAGGCGGCACCCTTCTCTCCCAGGACGACGAGCCGAACTTAGCGTAGCAATGCTATCCAGGAATGAGCGCCGAACAAAGAAAAAAGCGGAGAGAAAAGGAAACACGAACGAACGGGCGAAGGAGGCAACCCGTTCCGCGGCCTCACTATGGCCCCAACGAAGAACCAAGCACCCACTGCCAGCGCGACCCGTCGGAGCGAGAGCGTTCTCGCGCGCAAACGGAGATGGTATCGTGGATATTCGAGCGCTAAACGCGCGCTGCGCAACGCAGGCACGCACACAGCGCGAATAATAAAGGGCGCCTCCGTCGTCGCTTCTTCCCTTTGCAAAACATGTAATCACGTGTGTGTGTTTATATATATATATATATATATATATATATATATGCGCGCGCGAGCGGACGTTGCTCGAGGGGCTTCGACGCGCCGTGAGCGTGGACCGAAAAAGCCGGTCACAGAGGCGGAGCAACCGACAGAATGTGGGCTATAGATGTGAGCGCGGATTCGCTGCGGCTGAAATGCACACGCTGGTGACCGGGCATACGGCCAGGTGCGCGAGACCAATGCACTGAACTGCGCACAGGACGCACACCGTGCGTCTCCTGGCGAAAGGAAGGTAAGATCGCGTTATCTGAAGCGGGCATTCGAGGCCTGCACAACCCGCGAAAACGGCGATAGCTGGCCGACGACAACCGCGGCGACACGAGCCGCCGTGCAGCCGCTTGTTTATCGCATCGGCAACCCGTCTTCCGGGGGGCCCTGCCACACGCGAAGCCACTCAGTGACGCGCGTTAACGCTGAACACGCTCGCTCTAGAAGCAGCGCGGCGAGCGACCCAACGCAGTCGGGTCGACGCGGTCGCGAATGATCCGCACCGACCCCGCTTCCAACTCGACGCCGGCGTTCGCGCGCACGGCAAGAAAAAAGCCACGTGACCCCGGCAGCGTCAACGAAACGCGGCCGATGATGATATGAATCCCGTCTCTGCGCCAGCGGCGCACCTTGCCGCAGCGGCGCATGACCAATGCGCCGTGTAATATAGGGAGCCCTTCCTCACCCCACCGTTTGGAGCGGGGGCGCGGGGACCTGGTTGTCCCGAGAGATGCGAAGACGAAACGCGTCTCCTCGGCGCCAGCCGG
Source organism: Dermacentor albipictus (assembly GCF_038994185.2). Taxonomy (NCBI): domain Eukaryota; kingdom Metazoa; phylum Arthropoda; class Arachnida; order Ixodida; family Ixodidae; genus Dermacentor; species Dermacentor albipictus. The sequence goes on from NC_091824.1 coordinate 144,343,320, forward strand.
CTGAGTCAGTCGGGCCCTCGGGGCGCGCGTGCACAGAATGGTGCTGCCCCGGGAATGAGCAGCGTCTTCCTTCCCTTCGTATAACGGCGGGCGCCGGAGCTGCCCACGTGGTCGTTCGAAACCGCCCAGAGGCACGCCGCGTGCCTGCCTGACGGCGTATTATACACGCCGTCGTTACGCCGAGAATGCGCGGTGATTGCCTACCGACACGCAGGCGAAGCAACAGCGACCCCGGGGTTAACAATACGGGGCGCCGAGATTTACGTCCAGGAGCAGCATGGCTGCACTTGCGGAGGTGCCGTGCGCAGCTAGGACAAAAGGCGCGGCGATATACAACGGCGAAAAAAACTTTTGTGCAGTGAAGAATAAAACAGAACCGAGGGAACGCCGTCGTTCCCAAGAGCAGTCGGAGGTAGGCCAGCGAGGATGTATTAGTGCTTGAAGAATGGCGCACAAATAAGTGATTTACTACCATTAGAAAGAAGTACAACAAAGAAAAGACATTTGAAAAGAGTATTGATAAATATCGGGTAATACCGGTTACTCAGGCGTGAGAAATAATGGGGTTCATGGGGGGACACATCGCGCGTATTTCGCAACCATATTCTCTATGCGCTCACGCTGAGTCGCAGCCAAGGCGCTTTGGCTGTATCTCGGGGCGCAGCCGTGGGCGCTTTGGTTCTGCACAACGGTTATGCGAACGCGCGAGAAACTACGACAAAGGACACGCAGCGCTTGTCTGGTATCGCCGCGTTTTTCTTGGTAATATTTTACACGAGCTGGTTCAGCCGTAATTTTAGAGCGTCAGAGAGCCTGCCTCGCACACAACCTGCCATTCCAGTTCCAAATCGTTGGGGCAAGGTAACCTTTCTATGCAAATGAAGGGGCAGGGGGGTACCTTTACTAGCACAAATGTGAATAATTCTCACCATTAGCCCTAAAGACGCGTAAACGTGAAAAAGAGAAATGAAAAGGTGTATCTAACAGGTACGCCTGTGAGATACACCTCTCCTTTACTTGACTAACAAGGAACCACATCAAAATGGACTCGTGCAGAAAAGAAGTGCAGGAAGAAGACTGCCAAGAACAAGTACACAAGCGAAAGTAAAATAAAGATTTGTAGCAGCGTTTTTTTAAGTCAACTGATTCCGGCCGACGTCTAGGGGGGAGGTAGACGGTGATAGGGAGAGCTGCGTCTCACCCGATCACCCATACTCTCTGACGGGTGTAAATAAAGTGCTATCTCTCTCTCTCTCTCAATTAGCTCTTGAAGATTTATATAGAAATATATATTTGCGGAACAATCACAGCTGTTTTGGTTCCCTCGTTTACTGCTCTACCAAGTGCGAAAACTGACTCGTATTGCTATTTCGGAAGTTGCGTAACGATGCGTGGCCGCCAGTCCCGCACAACCGCGTAGAGCGCAGGACGCTGCGGTTCTAGACGTACTGCGCCCACCGCGAAAGGCTAGAAAAACACCCACATAAGCACAGCAGAAAAGTCACTACGTCAGGCGGCTCGAATGATAACTGTAGAAACGTCATTCAAAACACGCGGAATTGTTCTCCACTTTCGGCGGCGTTTTCCCTAGCTACTTTTAAATAAAAAGATGTTGATCAATAAATACTTTCACAAACAACGGTTCAATTTGAGAATTTTAGCTTTTCCTTCCAGTTTAGCTGTTCCCTCGGCTCTCTTCTACCTTAGTAGACCGCTTAATTCCTCATCTCCTAGCGACTCTTGTTTCCAGTTGCCAATTCGCACGAAAAGTCCTTTACAATTAGGAAAAAAACAGACGTCATATTGGTTAAGGGTTTAAGGTTTATTGCAAGGTTTGATGATGGACGCTGTTTAGGATCATTTTATTTCCCACCTTATCTAACCCATATCGCGGGTATATGGATCCGAGGATCTGACAGCGTCGCGGCGAGCAAACGGAAACGTTAAACGCAACTGGCGTTTTCTTCGGTTCTACGAGCATACAGACCAGCTGACTACAAACCGAATCCACTTCCTGGTTCCTAGATCAGTCTAAACAAACAAGGTTGAACTAAAGAAGCAACAGCGATGCGCGTGACCATTGAATAGATTGTGACAACTGAACGCATCTCGAGTCAATTTCACATGCCTTCACACCCCAGGAGATGCCGATAACTATACCGCTATCCAAAAGGAGTGAAAAAAACAGCGAAATGTTGACCGCCGAATAGCTGTGAAGTCTCGAGATTACGCGGCGCTTTAGGAATGTGTGTGAGGAGTGGTGGAGTGAGGGATATGCCACTTTAATTCAGGGGCAGGGGGGGGGGGTGCCTAGTAATACCCCCCCCCCCCCCTGTCTAACGAAATAGTAAAATGAAATAAAACGGCGCTCTTTCTTTTGCCTCGCTTGCGTGACGGCTGCACTCAGAAAAACTTCAGCGTGACAACACTGTGTTGGCGTTGCGGTGGAGCTGCGCCACCGCATTTTCATGGTGTCACGCTCTGAGGATTCTTGACTGTTGTTGTCGATAGTGTTGACGTTAAGATCACACGGAAGACAAACACAAACTTACACAGCTTTAATTTTACGATATCAGTCTCACGTTCCCGCTATTATCGCTCCATACTTCGCCTATGAGCTCGCATCGGCGGCTTCGCAACTGTGTGTCAAACGGTACGAAAGACCGAAAGCCGTATATATCTTAAACCACGGGACGGCGCTCGATGGGCACGGAAAGCAGATAAGCTGGACAGCAGCAACGCGCATCAATGTTGTCGGCAGAGAAATGGCGCAGAGAGAGAAAATGCCATCCTCCCATCAAACACCAACACTGTCCTGCCGAATACTCGTTTCTGAAGGTACGGTTGTCGCACTGGGCATTCGTGGACAGAAACTCAGGTAAGCCGTGGGTGTGGAACATTGGTACCGCCAGGCCTTTGTGTGTGCGCGCGTCGCTATGCCAACATGACCGACGGCAGTACACGTGTTCTTTTCGGCGGCTGCGAACCAGAGCTCGGAAAGTAGAGTGGCGTCACCGAAGCGGCGTCCTGTGAAGCCTGCGAGATCACAGCACGCTAGACGGTCACGTGAAACAATAGTCGAAACTATAAATAGCGCCGCCGCCGCAAAGGAGCGTGACGCAGCACGCGGTCGGGACGCTGCTGCGCCAAATGTGTCGCACAGTTTAGCGCGTCTATATAGTGGGTCATTTTCAGAGCACGTGATTAAATTAGAGCTGGACACAGATCGATTGCGGAAAGAGGTCAAGCCGCGAGCGACTCGTTTGGAGATGAATGGAAAGCGCATGCTCGCTGCCATTAAAATCATCGCACGCAGTGAGAAAACCACCGAAGAGCAATTTGCGCGTGAGCACAGGAAAGAAAGAACGAAAGAAGGAGGAACAAGCGGAAGCGCAAAGCGTATCGTTTGCGTAAAATAGAACGAATGCCTTTAGGAGGGAGGAATTCGAGATTCCACGAACCAACAAGAAGAAAGAAAAACGGTGGAGCGATAACGATCTTTCACACGGTACGTCCCAAAGGAGAAACGAATATAAGGTTAAAGCAAGAAAAAAAAAAGTAAAGAGGAATTCTTGAACACGAGAAACGTCGCAGTCGCAATTCGGAAATGAGCCTTCCATGATACACGCCCCAGACGTCTGAGCCGGAAGTGGGAAAGCGGCAATGAAAGAAGACAGTGCCCCAGTTTCCTGTACGAGAAACTACAAAGAATGCGCTACATATATATAGAATGCAGCAGCGAGAACGTGAGGGCGGGCATGTGGAGAGGGTAACAATGCAGACGGCGCGAGGTGGCATCGATCCTTGCAGGCTTTAGGAGCCGGGAGCTTACTCTCGCTCGTTCCCGCCACCGTTCACTGCACTGTTACCCTTTCTGCCTCCGGCGTCCCCGGGAAGTCGGCTCTGATGCACAGCAGCACTGCAATGCAGCGATGCAGAGCCGCCCACGCTGTCGACCGGTACCGCGACGGACGGAGAAAGCAGTCCTGCAGCACTAGCCATGCGCACGGGTCTCGCGTCATTTTTCTTTGCTTCTCTTTCTCTATCTCTTGGCACTTGGCGCACTTCGCAATCAAGAAAGCAAGCATGTTCGAGCAACTCGGGAAACTAAGGGCTGATTCCAGTGGAGTATAGGACAGTCGTAAGGACAATAAAAAGGCGAGGGTCCGGGACATCATCGCAAGAAATGCAAGGCCGGCACAATGATCCAAAACGCTGTAAAACCGTTTCGTTGCAGAGAACAAATCGGGCGCTGTCAGATGCAAAGTCTGTTCCTTTATTTAATCCAGAATGCAAAGTATTTTCGTCGCCACTGGAAGGCTCTGCAGCAGAATGCTGCTATGTTTGTTATGCTGAATGCTGCGAATGAATTTACAGCCCTCTCACTGCTGCCGCGCTACTAAATGTACAGTTGCGTTCAAAACGAGCTGCAACACGGTGTGCGTGGTCGAACGGGCTCCACGACTGCATGGCTGTGCGGATATACGAAAAAGTGGGTTAATAAACAGCAGTAATTATATAGAAAGGTGTTCGTTTCTCTAAGTTTTCGTATTTCGGCGTCGCCATGTTTCGTGGGAGTGCATAATTAGAGAACATGCGCCTTTATAGAGAGGGTCAAGGTGTAATGACATTGTGCCCACGCGCTGCATTAAATTAATCGAACGTCACATACGGTAAATTTACAGCTGCCGGATGTCAAACGGTTGCGTCGTTACGAAAGCGTACACACCCGTCGCAAGAAAGCTCCTTTCCGAAAATCAGATATTAAGCAACCCGTAAGCCGTGTACCCGAACAGAGACCACTGACGAATGTGAAAGACCAGTAAGAGCAAGTGTTCGGAGAAAGGCCTTTGTCGCACAAGTAAACGGTGATGAAGTGACGCGGCGATTGTGTTCCGAAGTAATGCCAGCGCGGAGAGCTGAAAAGCAGACTTAAGCCGCCATCGACCCGGTACACATCCCTCAACGAAACAGAACGAGCACGCGTCGCCGCTACATTAAACGAGCGCGTGCCAAATATTAGAAGAACACAGGAGACGCACACTCAGCAATCGCCCAACGAGCGAGGAACGAAATAAAACAGGCGACGTCAGCGGCATAAGTGCGTCGTGCCTCGAGAATCTTTTCTAGCATCGCTGGATGCATAAATCAAAATCAACCCGCAGAGAAAACGAGACGAGGTGCTGTCAAGGGGATGATACGCGCAGTTATTCTCGCATCGACGACAGCGTGCATTATCACACGGCGTCTTCCAGTAGTAGACGAAGGACGCACACAGCACGGCGTCACCGTCGCGTTCTCGAAGCGTTCATCAGACGAGCTACAATCGGGGATGGCGTAAGCGATTGCTCGGAAGGCAGATTGCGGTTACGAAACCAGCGCGCTGTGTACAGGGCGCTGACGTCAAATGTCGTCAACTGCTGCTACACATTCGTTTCTGCCGATGATGCCACTTTAGCGACGCCAAAGCTACGGCAGCAGTGTATGATTATTCAGACTCGCAGCGAGCAACCCGTGACGGTATTTAAAACTATCGCCGCGTTGCTATTGCACGAAAGAAACAGTCTTCTCACAGATAAAGCGGCGGAGTAGCAGAAGGTATAGCAGAAGTCGTTTTTGCATGTTTTAAATCGGGTTTCCCAGGTGTAACGCCCGGACGAAGGCCTCGATGCTGTAATAAACACGGGTCCATTGACTATAAGAACGGCCCTATATAGGAAGGCTCCCTGTTCACGTTTTACAAGCGCAAAACGCAATCCTCAACTTTTGTGTAAAGTTTGAGTCGCGACGCTAGTCTAAGCGCATGGTATACCATCGTCGCAAAGACAACGGCTCGTGTCACGCTTCAACGAGCACGATTTCGCTCATATACTGGCAAAGGCCACGAAGAAAAATGGGCGCATCAAGAGCAACACGGCCTACACAGTGCAATCTAGCTGCCTCAAAACGGGAAAGATGCAGAAGCGCTTTCACGATGGCAGAGGACATTCACCTTTTACACTTTTACGCGGCGACGCAGCGGTCTAACTGGGTGTTCGAGCCACCGTTTCCCGCAGCGTCCTACCGCCTGCCCGCCACGCTGCTCCCACAGTGAGCTCTTTTGCAACGGTACACGTAGTCCCGCTTCAATGTCCCCTCCATTCGCTGAAAATGAGGGGTCCAGAGGGTCGTGGATCACACTTACGGGGGACACTGATGAGGCGCACAGGAGACGAGTTCTCGGAAATATCAGAAAAAAAGAAAATGGCGCAGTAACGGAGTGAGAAAAGATAATATAAAGACTCTCCCTCTGATACGAAGGGGAAAGTGAAAACGGAAGCACAAACCCGCCTGAGACGCACTGCACCCGCCTCGGGCAGTCCAAAGAGGAAGAGGAGGGGAGAGGGGTTGACCACGCCACACGGTCCGGCCACAAAAACTACCCCGAAGCAGCGAACAGCTATTCCACCCCGTATATATCGACAGGCAGATACTATACTCTAGCTGCTGCAGCCAAAGACAAAAACAGAAAACGAGGGACATGGGTCGGGCAGCCTGCGGATCGAGAAGTGGAACGAGAAGAGCACAGCGGCTTACTATATATGGAGCGCAAAGCAGCGGTGCTCGGACCGCGGACCGCTCTATCGTCCCCCGTTCGGACGCACACATCAGAGGTCCACCGCGCGAGGCTCCCCATCGGAGTAGCAGCGCGAGCGGTGTGCACGCGCACATCACATCAAATCAGCAAGGCACACACCGCTGCTCACATCTGGCCGCGGGGAGATTACGGAAGAAGCTTTTCGTTGCTCCCCGCGGTTCCGGAAGGAAGCGCGCACACAAACGACAGAAGCGTGTGCGCTAAAACACACAGTAAAATGCAGCAGAGCGTAGACGACAAGTAAGAAAAACAAACACGGGAAGGGGTAATAGAGGTGCAAGGCAAGGCGGGAGGCTAGACGCGTGGCACTACGCCATCCTCCTCTCTCTCGCGCTTCGCGCTGCTCACGCGCTCCGTATTCGTGCTGTCGGACTAGCGCGCCACAAACTGGGGACCAGGGGCACCGCGCCCTCTTCCTGTCCCGAGGGCCCTCACGACGAGGAAACGGCGGCAGGGTGGATGCCTGCTTTACGACGTGCGTGCAGGGTCTCTGCGCACAAGGCTGCTCGCGTACGGACGGGCTGTAAAATCCTCCCGCGACAAGCCGCACGCCGACGGACCAGCAAAACAGAGAGACCGCGACGAAGGCCCATTATCGGCATTTAATCGGTTTCGTAAACGCGAGGAGGATGCTCGCGACGCGAAAGTATGGTACGCTGTACATGCCTGTTGGTGGGCGAAAGGAAGCCGCGTATTTCTGTGTTCGAGGAGGGAACTGAAAAGTTGGAGGAGCCATTTAAGCCTCCTTACGCGCATTGAATGCGAAAGCAGTATGACTCTTCCCCGCGATACTTTTCACTCGGTCATGTGCGCGAATTGGGCAAGGTCAATATTGAAGGTGGGCCGCCCAAATTTTTGGGGAGGGCCAAGTCAATTCCGGGAGTGGGCGAGGTCGGCTTTGAACGTGGGTGAGCACAATTTTCGAATTGGGCAAAGTCAATTTTGGGGGTGGGCCACGGCATCCGACGGATGTCGTGGCTGTTCACCATGGGATATCACAGTGCAAGCCGCAGTAGGTCCTGCGCCGGAAACGCGACGTCACTTGGTCACGTGGGTTTTGGTACAATCGGATGTTAACGCCTGCCGGACGCCGGATTTTCCGCTTCGTGGGGCACATAATGCTCTCGCTTTCATAATAAACGAGAGAACGCGAGAGTGAAACAGCACGGTCCATCGTGACGTTCACGGCTGCAATCAACGACTCGGCAACAACTAAGTGAACGACTTCACAGGTAGCGATGCCGAGCACAAAGAAAGGAGCCTGGATGGCACTAAGGCCCCTCGCCGTTTTGCAAAACATTTTAGGCAAGTGTTAAACATCGGTGTTAACGTCGTCGAAGCGGCCAGGAGTAACAGGACGCCTATATAAGGTTCAGTATGGAAGTTATACTCTTCCGCCAGAAAGAAATTCATCCAACGTCCAAGTGCTTCAGACAAAATACCGTTGTGCTTGTAAGGCACAAGAGTACGCTGGTGAAACCTGCTGCAGGCACACCTGAACCACTGCTCGGCAAGAAGTGCGGAGTCCAATCAGCACTCTGCGTTCCTGCCTAACATCTCCATCAAACACTGACCGAGACCACTCCCGCTTAGCTTGGGCGGCCGGCGTATGCGGTATAGGACATGGCCGACGGACACGGCGCAGACGCGAACGCAGGGCGTTATGAAATGGTAGAGCAACGAATCTTCCATCAAGCCGCTTACACAAGTACCGGTCGACGTGCGAGAGCCGTCGCTTCTCCCGACTAGATACAAGAGTGCGGCTTTTACAGTACCACCGCTTCCGGCCGTGGGAACGGGACCAAAGGATGCGCTGGCAGCGCGCGCACGCGGGCACGTTACTTGCGCGCGCTCCGGACTAGACGCGCGCGTTTCGACGTCGTTTTAACTCCAGCACGCCGCCGCGCCCGTGGCCGATCAGAACGAACGCGGTCGCACCTCACCGCCAGCAGCCTTTGTTTGACTTAGCGGCAGCCGAGCAGCCGGCGTCAAACGTTGACGGGGGTCGGCCGCCATCGCGGCGCGACGCAGGCCTCGGGAATCCTGGTCAAGGACGGCGGCGCCAGGGCCTCCGCGCTGAGGGACTCCGCTTCGAAGCCCTCATATCTCTCTTTTCACGCGCTTGCTCACCCTTTTTGTTGCGGCTGCACATACACCGGGACAACGGCAGCTGGGAGTGGGCCCCCTGCGACGGAACGACGCCACGGTCGTCGTCGTCGACGGCGCGGCACTTGACGCGCTCTCTGTGGCGATGATTTCCGCTCCTCCCTGGGTGCCGCGTGATACAACGCACGCGACGACGCAGAACGGCAACGGGCCATCGTGCTTTGTTGTAAGGGAGTGAGGGGGGGGTTAACCAGACCGGGAAATAAGGTTTGCTACCCTGCACTGGGGTAGCAAATCTGGGGAAGCTTGGGGCAGCTACAGTGCAGTCGCTGGCGACAACCCGCACACGATCACAACACAAAATCGAAACCTATTGGAGCTAAAGCCATCTGCGCAAGTTTGTCGCCTTTGAGAACTGAAGCAATGCGTTCTGAGAGGATTCGATGCACTCACTGTGCGTTCGTACACGCGGTAATTGATAACCGCACGAGATGCACTTATAACCGCTGGCGTCGTCCGGCGCCGGTGCATATTTTGCGCAGCGCGAGAATGCAGTCGTCACCGAGGAAATGTGACCTCAAATCGGTAACTAAGTGATTTAAAACAGTATTGCAGTGGACTTGATGTGCATGGAGAAATGAACACGCAGGGATACGCGACGCCCGAAATGTGCACTGGAAAAAGGAGCCACGCGGCTGCTGTTCTAACCTTCATCGTTGCTAACTGCAGCACTCTGCAATCCTTCATTCCCGCGCATCATTAAATTAAATTATGGGGTTTTACGTGCCAAAACCACTTTATGATTATGAGGCACGCCGTAGTGGAGGACTCTGGAAATTTCGACCACCTGGGGTTATTTAACGTGCACCTAAATCTACGTTCACGAATGCTTTAGCATTTCGCCCCCATGGAAATAGGGCCGCCGTGGCCGGGATTCGATCCCGCGACCTTGTGCTCAGCAGCCTAACACCATAGCCACTGAGCAACCACGGCGGGTATAGAGCGTAAATTCGGCTAGACCACCGTATCATACGCTGCGTCATTTTAGTACTAAAAGGGGTTCATACAGTGTTTCGATTTCACGCGGACGTCCGTGGCCTAAACAACAGCGTGCAGATCGTGCCACTTGTTTGAACGTGTTACGACCGCGTACACGCGCACCGACCAAACTAACCGCTGTGGAGGGTTAAGGACGACTACCGGAAGCGTCGATAGGCGCGCACTGGCAGGCTGCTATAGAATCTGCAAAAGCTAGGAAACAATGACAAGAGTGCCAGACCCTGCGAACCTCCAAATGTTCGGACACTTTGCCCGCATCCACGAGCGGACCAACTCCACATCATCGGCAAAAATGCATGAAGTGTACGCACTGCGATGCCCTCGCGCACAACGGCCACTGCAAAACTGCGGGTTGGCGACTGCCGCATTCTAAGCTGCGAACAGTGGAACCGTGACACGCTGAAAGCGGAGCTCTCAACTCTATACAACGAATTGGCTTCAATGTTGGCTATATAGAGATGCGAGATGGGAGCGCTACATTTTAAGGACGTGACTATGCCGGAATAATACGTGCAGGACAAGTTGCCTACGCGAAACTTCTTCACATCGGCGGCAGAGAAGACGCTCAGCACCAACAGGAGCAACATATACAGTAAAAATACGGTTGTATATCTACATAAGCGTAGAACTTCACAAACAATTCTGATTCTAGCGGCGCTCTCCGCCATGGAAACTCCAGGAAAACTTGACGTGCGATATAACATTACACGCAAATCAAATGATGAGACTATTGCAAACGAAGTTTGTAGGCCGTGTCAAGAATGCTACAGTCGACAAAAGCAGACACTCGCGAGTAGCTGAAGCTTCTCCAATGGCAAGACGTCGAATCAAGTCGTTACAGGCGTATAGAAGCCAAATTGTATGCAAACATGCACTGTAAAGTTTTGAGCCAATAAATTTACGTTTGCTCTACATAGTCTGGTATTATTTTACGCACGCGCAGACGTTAAAAGATCATGTTTCGCCACGCAGCAGAAATCCTCACACACAATCTCCTTTTCAGTACTCCAAGACAATCTCTTATCTCACTCAGCGGAACCTGGGCGGAGATTAGGGCAACAGGAACTGCACAAGTGCCCGCGCCTCGGCAGCATAAAGTAACGAATAAAGCACCAAATGCGAATGCGGTACTTCTATATTGCGCACGCTTATACCTCGCGTATAGTCGTTCCATATCGCGCCCTTTGATTCTTAGTAGCATGCGCATAAGAGTATACGCCGGGAAAGCTGCAAGCTGCGCATGTTTCGCAAGCAAGCCGGAGAAGCTGGGCGCACCGGCAGTATGCACCATGCAGGTCCCGCGAAACATCACGAAGCGAGTAAAGAATTAAAAAAAAAGAATAAAAAAGAGGGGCGACACGAACTAGAGACAAACGGGGGTTTTTGCGAAGCGTGGCGCACCTCTTACGTCAACACGCGTGACATACGCGCACGGCTCGAAGAGAGCGTCTCGCCGAGTTATACGGGGAAAAAAAGCAGATAAAGCAAGATTCTGGAGGAAGAAGGATGGTGTAACGAATGTGGAGAAAGGCGAGGAGGAAGTTAAGAGCACGAGAGACGCAGCGAGAAGCTAAGCCGTGAAGCGAGGCGCGTGACGCGATACATCAAGAAACAAAAAAAGGGGGGGGGGGAGAGAGAGAGAGAGAGAGAGAGAGGGAGAGAGGGAGAGAGAGAGAGAGAGAGAGAGAGAGAGAGAGAGAAATATGACCACATGCAGCAGGGTCTGAATTAGTCGCTACACGCCCGAGACCCTACATGTAGACAGGAGGACGACACTAATGTCAAGGAAAGAAAAAGACGCCCAAGAGGGAAATAAAAAAAGGTGCAGTCCAAAAGCGTTATCTGTTTCCGTTTCAAAAGGGGGAAGAAACGGCCTCGATCCTGCGGCAGCTAATGGAGACCGACGGAGAAGGTTGGGGCGAGCGCAGATATAGTGCTGCGGGGGCGACACAACCACGCCTTGCTTGTTTCATATACGTTTGATGCTCCTCCCGCGCACATACGCCACGTCCGTGCGCCAGGCATCGTTTTGCACGCCTGCCGCGGCACTCCGTCCGCAAGTTTTCCCGTTACTACATAGCGCGTGGGGATGCAGAAGAAAAAAAAAAAAACATGGCGCCACAGGCAGCGTAAGCACGCTACTCGAACGTGTCGTAAAAAAAAAAAAAATTATGCAGATCCAACCCACATGTTGGAATCTGAGAAGTGAAGCTGTCGTGAAGCGGTTAAATAAGCGCCGTGCAAATGATTGTGTTCTGCACAGCGTTTTGCACCACAGCGATAAACTGGCTGCCTGTGAAACGGCAAGACGCGGAGATCACCACCACGTGACCGCACATTGTACTGTCTCCGGCATGGGCCCCTTCTGCTATGACAATGCATCCAAGGGTCGACGCGCCGACCAGAGCAGATCCTGGAGACAGTGCAACAATAGACTCCACTTCACTCGGCGAAAGATCGACCAAGCAGATGGGGCCAAACCCTAGTAAAGCAGGCATAAAAAAAGGCTTTCTTTTAGTAAGGGAATTGCGCTCTCAATGACGTGTATTTGTTGCAGTGAGTTTTATTTAGGTATCATTTGTTTTATCATTGCGTGATTCCGTAGAAAAGGACAGCATCCAGGACACCTGTAAGTGTAGTACAGTGCTGCCCGGCGTGTGAGCTATTCGTCGACAGGGGAGCAACCAGCGGCCACGGTTAGGAAAGGCCGGGAGGGTTCGCTAAGGATGATTCGCTTTAAAAGGCGCGGTGCCACAGCACGTGAACCCTTTGTTGCGTCCTCACCGCGCGGCTTCACGAGATGACGTACGTGGGAAGGATGCGCGGCCTTCGAAATTCGACGGCACTCGACTCGTGCGACGCCTTGTCAATGCGTGCAGTGTGCGTGTGGAGTTGGTCAGGCCTTGCAAGGCGGTATGAGCGCACAAAAAGTGCGCTGCGACTATCGCCAGCGCAAAACGGGCAGACATAGGCAAGGCAGACGGCCGCGAACTCTTCTGTATAGTCACGAAATTTCTAAGCTAAGCTACTGTTTGTTTACGTTTCAACATGGCGCAGACGACGGGACAGGTATATTATAACAAACAGGGCACAGCGAATCTGCCCTGTTTGTGTATTTCTTGCCCCGTCGTCTGAGCTGTGCGACGCGTTGGAGTGTAGCCGTGGATCCGTACCAACTAACCCGATAGGAGTTTACGAGAATGGTAATTCGACTCGGCAAGTTATCGGCACTGGTTTTACAATTAACAACGGCACGATAAACAGGGACGGAGAAGGACGCTAGGACGACAAGAAGGAGCTTTTCATGCATCCCTGTTTGTTGCGCTGTTAATAATGAACCGATCGCAGTGGATCGCAGTGTAACGGAATATTTACGAATATTGTGGAAGCGCAGCTAGACATGCATGTTTTATTCCACGTTAATTCCAAGTTTCAATGATGGCTGACTGCTAGGTATCCGGCTCTTTTGCGTCGACCGTTGTGTTCTGAGCCACAGGAAAGAGTTCCAACACGTCTTCTGGTCGCGATTGTAACATTTTGAAGTTATACGGCTTATCTCCAACTTGACCTGCCGCGCTCCTGCGCGAGCTCGAACTCCACCTACAGATAACGGCCACTGCTGGAGAAAACAGATAAGAGCCGTCCCTCAGAACCGGGTCAAAGAAAGCAGGAACATTGCAGAGGAGCTGCCAGGTAAGATAAAAATAACACGACGCTACGACCCGCTGTACTGCATGGCCCAAGATAAACTTACTTCAGCAAGGGAACAAGAGGCACTGACAAACTGTAGTACTCTGCAATGCACACCGGTTACTGTACCACGTACCCCTACAGGCTGCACAGAAGTACTAACTGCAAAAGTCGCACCATAACGGAAGCGAGCGCGGAAGTGCACATGTGTAAGCGCGGCTGCGGCGTAAACTCGAGAATTTGGGAAATACACTATGCTGATGCTGAAGCGATGTGCTGTAAGGCGATTCCGTAGATGCGCTTGTAGATTCATAGGTCTGAAGAGCTGTAGACTACCAAGGTATGACGTCGCGTTGGAACGCACTCGGCGAAAAGGCTAGAGGCACGGCAGCAGACGACAGGGACGAAAAGCCCCTCACTTCATCAATGCACAGGGAAAAGGAGAAACCACTCGAAACAGTGCTCGCTGGCCTACGCGCAAGCCCGGCCAGGATCGCATGACAGGATTCACGACGCGAAGTAAACTAGCTCGAATGCGTTCAGTAAGTTCGTAAGCGCGCAACAATGCGCGGAAAGCAATCCGTAGGAAAGACGTCGAGGAGGCCGACCGATAACCTCTACGAACGAGAGGCACCGATCCGATGATGAGCCGAAGCGGAGGCCACCAAACACGCTGACCGCGATCGATTCTACGGCTTCTGCACAGAGGAAGCACCGACCGCTTGCGGCATGCGCGTTTTGTAATCTAACTACACAGCGCAACACAAAAGATGCGCACGGCAGGGTGGCAATAACCTGAAAGGGAGGGGGGGGGGATCAGCGCACACAACAGAATAAGGGATGCGGCCACTGGGGCGCGCCAGGCTTTGTTCCTGCAGCAGTGCGTGTACACACCAGGTATACGTACAAGCCAAAGGAGGGGGGTGGGGTGCACGCAAGGAGTCCGTTACGGCGCTGCGCAATGCACGAAGAAGCCCGCCGTGGCGAAGCCTCTCGCGTGGTCCAGAGGCCGCCGCATTGTCCGGCGAACAAGCGAGGGGGAGGCGACCCGGACGCGCGAGTAGCAGACGCGAGCGGCGTATTTACCGCAGCATCTCCCCGGCGTATCCAACACGAGCGCGCGTGCAACAGTGCGCCAACGATGCACAAAGCGAGCGCAAAGATGTACACTGTGACCGACCGAGCGGCGTATGCACCGTGCTCGAGGAGCGCGAAGAGAGGCAGGAAGGTCGAGGTACCTCAGCGATGAGGAGAGAAGCTGCGCGCAGGCATAAGGCACCCCGCGAAGACGACGGGTGCGGAAAACAGCGGAGGAAGGGACAGTGAGCCACGTCTCCCCGTGCAGACAATGGGATGCAGGAGACCGAGACCTTACTGTGTTACGAAAAACGACAGCATATCACTGTGTGGCCCGGGTGAGGACAGGGTCCAGCGACGACGTTTCTGGGCTCGGAATGCGGTCCGCCGACAAGAAGTAATTGGAGCACTGGAATAAAGCCTTCCCGCAAGGCGCAAGCAGGTCAATGGAAAGAAAGAGGATCAGAGATAAAGAGCGACTGTGGATGTTGCACCGCTCGCGGAGCGTGCACAAAACCACACATCCGGTAAAATGTCCACGTTCAGTTTTGTACACATACAGTATACGGTTTTCCATGGTTCTCTATACTGCTTCGAAACAGATTGCGGTCGCCACTTCCGGCACCGAAGAAACAATACCCAGCCACGCTCGATTTGCCGGAAGGAAGGACAGATGAATACGATTCAGCTTCGCTTCCGGCAGCTCTAACCACTTTTCCTTTTTTCTCGCAACCTCGAACGAACCGAATTCGCCGCGAAGCCCTACACGCAGTGACTCGCAAGAGGCTTCCGCAAAGTGATGTGCCGATGACGAGACCGACAGCTGAGCAACGGCCGGCTCCCAGCCACGCAAACCAGTCATCGGATACCTCGCCAAGAACGCGCCAAGACTCCGCGTGCCTGCTAACATGCTAAAGACAAACGCAGGGCGGCGCCCACGCGAGGCAGACCGCAGATAGACCGCAGCGTCTTACGCAGGCCCGTCGCGTTGCCAGTCACGGTCGGCCAGTCGGTCCATCACGTCAGGCACGCTGGCCAATTCTGGCACCGGTGGACATGACGCCACAGCCATGAGGAAAAGGGGGGGCCAGTTCTTCCCGCGTCTCCTCAACCACGGAGTGCGCGTGTGTGTGTACGCGCGCGCGCGCGGTAATAAGCGAGAGCCGAATCTATGCAACAGCCCTCGGCCTTGACCGCGCCGTGTGCCCCTCACGCTACAGCCGCCGCCGTCACTATGGCTTCGCTTTCGGAACCGGGCGGCAGATGGTCTGAGCCGCCACGAAGCATATACACACATAAAAGAGGCAGCCACTCGTGTGCCTGGCTCGACAGCACGCGGAGGGGCCGCCGCCAGGAGAACCATATGATGAGCCGCCCACGCGGCCGCCGGAGAGGTCTTGTTCGACGAGCGTACGAGTACGCGCGGTGGAATTCCCCGAGCGCTCGCGGAAGTGAGAACCGCTCCACAAAACAAACGAGGGAAAATCTGCGCACTTACCAACGCCTTGCGACAGCAGGCGTGGCGAAAGTCATTGAGCACATACTGCTTTAACTGAGGCCCTTGCGTCCCGAGGGATTTGGAAATGGCATCATGCTGTCAATTTTGCGACACCGAGTGCATCTACCAAATCAATGAATGTTGCACATTTCGGATTTTCCAAGACAGTAGCACCCGCTAATGGAAATAAATTTCAAGAGTGCACCTTTCGAATGCACTGCACTGGGAGAATGGCGAGACGGAAGCATTACCTGAACCGCAAACAGAACAATCCGTGCGTCAACAAGCCCGGTTGCGTTCCAGTCGCGTTACTAGGAAAGAATGTTATGTTTCCGGTATTCCACGCAGCCGCAAGGCTCTTCGTGACGTGGTCGCCAAAGGCACGCATAACAGCAGCACGGCTTCCGCGAGAGCGATCACAAAGCAAACGTCCACCAAAAAGTGTTCCGTCCTCTATTTGTGTAGTAGTATAGACAGTCGTGGGGAAAAAGAAAATAGAGAGCTAGCAGAGAGCTACTGTAGGCTTCAAAGCCTTCGCATACCCTAACGTGTTTTCTTGTTCTTGCCATATGATGGTCTGATCGCACAGTCGATTTCTCAAGCGGACGAATGCTGCGCTCTTATATCGCATTTGACTCGAGCGCATATTAACGCGTGCCCCGACAGCTATCTCGATACAGGTACGCGCCGAGCAGGTTTGAAGCCCAATCGGATGGCAACAACCTGGCCCGACGCCAACCACCGCAGCTATGCCGGTTTCGGGTTCGGTTCCCGGCCACTGCGGCCATATTCCGATTACGCTTAATGCAGAAAAGTTTGTGTACTGGGCTTTCAGCACGCTGTCTAGAAACTCACGTGGTCAAATATAATACGGAGGCATACACACGACGTCCCTCCCATAGCATCCGCGTTGCTTTGGAACGAACGCAATGAAAGAACCGTCCAACGTTGAAATGACAGCTCGAACGCGAATTCTTCATTAGCGTCACATCAATACGGACGGCGAGCCCACAAAACCAAGCCACGCTAATGTAATGTACGTGGAGAGGCGCGAGAGCAGCTTCCAGTTTTGCTGCGCGCAGTGGCCAAACCTGTGCCTGATAAATTACGACCTCGACGCGCGTTTTCTTTTTGTGAGGCGCGGTAAACTGAAGCAAGTGCTGAACACGGCCCGCGACAGCTAAAGCATCAAATAGCGATCATTCTTCGCGGAGGGTCGATACTCGCCCTTGGATTTCGAAAGCTGCTGCACCGAGATCGTAAGAGACGATGCATCGGGCCATCGAATGAGGAGGCGGATCACGTGCTCGGCACGCCGAAGCATCGAGCCTCGCGCGTCGCCGTTCCCGCGGATCGGTCGACCGCTCCTCGCTGGCCGCTCGGCTACCCCGAACACGCGCACTGAATTACGTCAACGTGATCGCATATCGCAGGCCGCGACTACGCGCTGCAGCAGGCATTGGGTTGGCACTTAATGCTTTCGGGAACGGAAAGTATCCGAACCGCCGGCTGTTCATGCTAAAATGAGAAATTTCCCCCTTGGGCGTGTCTAGAGAAGTGTACCAATGACTCGCGAATTTATAAATGTTGTCGCTTTCGCACCACATGTATTTGCATCCCAAGAGAAACGTGAAACGAGCACATGTAAATCGTTGCTTGCACAGGGCACTTAATTAGCAAGTTTTGCCACCGCACGAACCTACCCTTGAGAGAGAGAGAGAGAGAGAGAGAGAGAGAGAGAGAGAGAGAGAGAGAGAGAGAGACGGGAGGCATGCCGTTGCCTTTTTAATCTCGCATTCCGCTCTAATATGTCCAGCGCAGCCAAAAGCAACACCGCGTCGCTGACACGAAGAGGAAGCCGCGGTACCGTCTCTGCAACGTACGCCTGCTCGATTTGTTACACCCGCTAGTCCACTTGATCTCGAATGCTACAAGCACTCATTCAATACAGGAAAACCAGTATGGACGGGGAACGGCCTTCGCTGTAATCGAGGTACTTCCTCGGAGAGCCGCCACGAAACAATAAAGTTAAAGACGTAGTACCCGCGGCGTGGCTGTACGCACTTAAGGACATCAGCATAAGATCTATAACCTATCGGTCATTAAGAGCGCACAAAAAGAAAAAAAAAGATAAATGAGGAAAGAAGAAAGAGTGGGGGAAAAACCTTTTTACAGTCGTGTAGAGAAACAACTCGTCGCCGATTTATCTGCAACATGCCACTCAAAAACACATTCATCATATAGATGAACAGAGATAAGTCCTTCCACCTTCGGCAGATATGCGATGTTCAACAATAACTGGAGAGGTTAGTCGTTAGAAGACCAGTCTTCAGTCATTCGTAGAACGCCGGTGCCGCGTGAATTCCCTGGAGAAAAAGGCCTAGCGTCTCGTCAACGTTGTTGCAGTACCGAAACATTCAAACTATTTTTATCTCTGAAAGCTTGCGTTGGAAAGTTCGAGACTTATTGAACACGGAAGAAGTCAACCTATGGCTAGCAGGACTTGGAACTTCAGACAACGATGACCCAAATGAAATCGAGGAAGGCTGAGTAAAGTAATGAAAGAAGCGGGGGAGGTGGGAAGGGGGGACAGCAAACTAAGCACGCTTGAATGAAAGACAAAGAATGGTCTGGCGCAAAATCATGTGAAAGAACGCCAGACCTGCTGGTAAAAAAGATTTGCACGAAAGAGCGATACGTTTCGAGATCACGCAGAGGTCGTCGCGAAGCTTCATTAGGTCGCTGATGAGGCGGAACGCCGCCACTTTATAAAGACCGCCGCTACGGAAGTGATCGGTTACAGCTTCCTCACGCGATGTGCTGCACGCAAACCGTTACGGTAAGGGCCGCGTATAAGCATGCAACCTCGTGACCCGCGCAAAGGCACCGCGTATTGAATAAATGCCTCGTTCGCGTGAGCGAGAGTGAAACGCACGCAGCGCCGCAAGCAAGAAACACCGCCGCACACTGCACAGCACCGTGGTATTCTCTGACTAGCCCCCATTAAAAGGGCGCAACACGGGGGACACACAATAGCACGTAAAAGTGTGTCACAAACGTAACGACGCCTGCTGGCGTGCAAACGTATACAGTCGAAGGCGGCAAAACGAAGAAGAAATCTTTGTACGGGCAGCACGCCACACTCGGGAGCCCACGTGTCGCAATGGCGCAGGCAGCGTGGGAAATACAATGCAAATGCTGGATTTATGGAGTATTGTGTGCAGTACGCAGACATGAATCGATACGTTGGGGGGGGGGGGGGGGGTATATTGTTTTACCTCATCGTTTCGTCGACAAGCGAGTTTTTATTTCGACTGTGGAGTGACCCTGTTCAGAGTGATTGCGCGGGTACGAACCTAAATCACCGCTGGCATAACTACGAGTAAGGTATTGAAATTAGCATGTACTGGTATACGTCCTGCGGCTGCAATGTTTTCTCTGCTTTTAGCACTCAATCCCCTCACTCCCTATTCTCCTTACCAAAACCTCTCCTAACGTCCAGCCGTACTTAGTGGGTGTTACTTAAACGATGACATGTATACCCGCATAGCCGGAAACCATATAGCTGGGTTCGCGGACGACCATTTCCAAGCGGAAAACTGCGCAAAAATGCACTAATGCGTATCACTCTTTCACCATATTAGACATCGTTACCAACTAACACTTCACTACTAATACGCATAACAGCGTTAAGAAGAAATAGTTATGGATACGCGTAGAAAACCTTAAGGTTTCGTACCCAAAAGATTCGTTTCCATGGACTCGACACTCAACCCCACCCAACCGCGTTTACATGCATCGTGCCAAGCGGGTTGGGCACGCCAAGCCACTTTTTGCAGGCGGGTTGACTGAACTCGCCTCGATCGGGTCGGCCCGATCCCTCGGCCTGACCCGGTAGCGTTTCCACAAACCCGACGTCGGGATTCCGGCCCGACAAGGCGACACTAGCCGACTTTATCGGGTTCATGCATACAACTAACAGACATGAAGCAAGCGGGTATACCATCAAAGGTCCACGATGAAGATGTTTTAGTAAAAGCATCGCGTACGCGTACCGGACGAACTTGGCGACCCTATGCAGCGTCAATGTTAGCCACCCTGGTGTTCCTTCCGTAATGCATATTATATAGAGCATAGTGCCATCACTGGCCTCGCGGTATCAAACGGGTCCGGATAACAGCTCAGTACCGAGCTCGGGCTCCAGATGAATATATTCAGGTAAGGCGGACATGGCCTAGAACACACGCCAGACGATAACGCTCAAGCTTTTGGCACACTTCAATATGCATGGTAGCTGACTGGCTCATTCGTATCCTTAAACTAGAAGGAAGGAGAAGGAAACCGACAAAGACGAGCTGGATTCAGAAGCGGCAATTTAGAGAAATTACCCTAAGGCCACTTAAGACAAAGCACTTGCGCCTATCTCGCGGAGACTGACATAAATCCGCCTGTAATCAAGCTCTACGCGGCTGCCGCATGTGGCCGCCCGAGATTCGGCGGCACCACGGAGAAAACACAAATGTATTATTTGTATGTCCACCACTTCATCGTATCCTTTCAGTGCGGTAGTTTTACGTGATTTACGTCGCTGTACATTACGCTTATCGCTTCGCGAGAGTCACCCTTTCGATAAATCGCCTCAATGAAGCGCAATTCAGGCGCAGGCATAGCTGATCGTCTTTAACAGTGACCGGTCCGTGGGAGCGCCAAACGCTTGCAAAGGGAACGTCTTGCGCAACGGCCTACTATACAGTGGGCACACGCATAAGGTGCGCCAACCAGCCCTGCGAGTGCACAAACGAGCGTGCGCGTATAATAGCAACGTTCACCGCCTTTCGGCGCACCAAGAATGCGCGCCGCGGTAACATGGGAGCGTGCGTAAGGTCCGCATAACGTGTAGAAGAGGAAGAGGAAGGCCTCAGACCCACGACCATGTATACACACACAGAGCCAGCCAGGCAGACAGATTCCTCTTCCGCCAGCCTCCTCCTCTGGACACTCACAGGCCCGTGCGCCTCGGAAAGAGGAGAGGCTTCGCGATCGTCGAGAACACGCGGGTGACAGCAATTTGGCGGCACCCCACAGAGAGCGGAAGCCTGTTAAGAAGGCAAGAGATATCAGCGCGCACGCGGTTTATAAACGGCGCGACCCACATATGTGCGGGTATCGCCTTTCACTTTAGCCGCGCGGGAGACAGAAAAGAAAAGCCGGCTTGCGAGACGGCGACAGCGGAAGTCAGGTCGTGCACGGCGTAACCGGATAGGCGCGTGCGGCCGATATCGAACGCTTTTTCTTTCTTTTTTCCAGGAGAGAGTGTCTACGACGAAAGAAAACGGGACGAACTTCTCGAGTGGCTATACCTTTGAGGGTGCTCCACGAGGCGAGCGATGAAGCAGACCTGCACGCTTTTACGTCACAAGCTTTGTAAACCCTTAATGAGGAGATGACGGGGGGGCAAGGACTGTTACCGGCGCGTGTATGTGCTGCGTCGTTTTATACCCGGCCCCTAAGTATAAACATACAGGAGAAGGTGGAAGTTCCAGATTCGGGCAACAGGTGAAGATCGAAACTATACCCTGGAATCGGGTACCGTAGGAACGCCGCTGAGGAAAGAGCCACGAAGCAGCGGCGGCTTAATATTTTAAATGGGTTATAAAAGTACCGTGCAGTAAGCAAGAGTGTGCAAATCACGCTGGCGAAAAACCGATAAACTCAATGCCAGAACCAAGAAATAACAAAAAGGAAAAGACAAGAACAAGGTGTCTATAACAAGTGGACCCTTATTAGAGCAGTTTGTTATTCCATCGCAGACGTATACACGTCACAGCAACCACAAATGCGAGAGGGAAAATCCTATTTTGTTTAAAGGGACGCTAAAGGAAAACAGTAGGTGGAGATATATCTCCAAAGCATTTGTTTAGAAATTTATCATCGTTTCCCGTATGCCAATATATCTTATTTATTTTTGCCTAGAAAATTGCAGCGAAACTGGTCCATAAACAAGTTCTATTGAATCCTGTCGTCAAAGTCTTCAACGCGACGCGACCCCAAAATACTGCATTCTCAAGAAACGTCACATTAGCCGTAAACAAAATCTACTCAATAAAAAAGAAAAATCGCTCCCCATAGAAAGGATCACACGTGAACTAACATCTTGCTATTACAAGTATTCGCTCTTTTTTTAAATGCAGGTCGCACGTCTCTTTATATTACCGGAGGGTTCGGTCACGAGACAAGCTGGAACAAGCGCGAAGGCGTGCATAATTTCCGAACAAACGTTCTCTTAAAGAAACGAAAAATAAAGAAGATGGAAGCGCCTCAAGTGCTTGCAAACGCGCCTTTATATTCAGCGACGGCGGAGGACGCTGCCCGGAGGCCATTCGGCGCGGTCCAGTTTCTACGGCGACAAGCCCTTCCCCAGCGGCACTAAACGAACTCGCGGCAAACACGAATAGCGCCCGCGGCCAAACAAAAGCACATTTTTACCAAGAAAGCGCGGGGTCACCGCTACAGACAGGACAGGAGAGACCTCGCGTATATGCATACTGCGCGTAGATCGCATCACACGCTAGAAATACTACCCGTGCTACACAGCGCCGCTTTGCGCGTCATTGTCACGCGTTTTGAGAGCCGATACGCCGGCGCTCGGTCTACGTGACGGAGGAGGACGATGGCGCGACTCGACAAAAGACGACCGCGGCGATGACGCGGCGAGGGTCGGATAGTGCTACGACAGCGGCCGCGCGTTGAAAGGCACGGTGGGGTGAGCTGTATACTTTGTTCGCTAGCTGGTTAGCGAGAAGGGTGCCGTCCATGCGAGACGAAGAAGGGACGCGGAGCAAGCAGCCTGCGCGCGGGGGAGAATCGCAGATAACGCAAAAGGCAGCTCGGTTATCATAGGACCACCACAGAGACCTTTCACTGACATTCATTAAAATCGTGAGTATACCATTAAAACTAAATGCGGCTTCGGCTGTTTGCGATATAACGCGCCATCAAAGACCCCATGCAAAATTTAGGTTACCCGCGACAAGCTTCTGTGTCCTTGAACGACACCGCCTGGTCAGGTGCAAGGGTTCTCTCGCACACATCCTCCTCCGTAATTGAAGATCACGCGCGCCCTCAAACAACTAGCGCGTTTGGCCGGCTCCCGAAGCGCTAAAGAGCAATGAAGGGCGAACGATGCGTGATCGAAGGAGACAGGCTGACGCGAACAACATGTACAAATGTAAAACGCGCAGGGTTACGTGCAGAGATACATGCATACCGCTTGCTTGACACCCAATGCGTATACACACCATTACGTAGTTGTACATACGTACACACATACACGTTTACGCGTAAATACGCGGAATGTAGAAAGTAGCGAACACGAAAGAGCGCCGAGGTCAAGTTGGCCTTAAGGCGGTATGGCTGGGCCTTGGCAAATTATAGATGCACTGGCGACGCGGCGTTCCTGGGTCGGTCCAGTGCAGTGAACAACGCCGTCCCAAGCGCCCCGCGGCTGTCACAGCCAATACGGTGATCCAGCTCGCAGACAACGCTGCGCTGGCCTCTCTGCAAGCGGGCAATATTTACTCTCAACGCACTCCCAGTCGCGGCAAATTGAATTGCGCTCACCGGGGCCGCAGTTCCCGCAAGAGGGGGGGGGGGGGGGAAACCGATCGACAAGGCGGGTGATAGGGGAAAGGCACGCGTGTGCTGTCGACGCAATACAGAACTGAATCGAGAAAGAAAGACAAGCTAAGAGAACGGCCAGAATCGGGCGAGGAAAACAATGATTCCTCCACACGGTGAGACGATTTCCCGCAGCGAGTGCATGCATGCATAAGCAGTTCCCAGCGAAGACCGAGGGAAATACTGCGGGACATTCGCAGTGGCCGTACGGAGGTTCCGGTAACACAAAGGGCGCGAACACTCAGGTGAACAGCGTGG
Organism: Dermacentor albipictus; assembly: GCF_038994185.2. Classification (NCBI taxonomy): domain Eukaryota; kingdom Metazoa; phylum Arthropoda; class Arachnida; order Ixodida; family Ixodidae; genus Dermacentor; species Dermacentor albipictus. The sequence continues at coordinate 144,367,322 of NC_091824.1, forward strand.
GCGACGGGAGAATCAACGCCGGGCGAGAGCGCGCCTGCAGGAAACTCGGGCGCAGCCAGAGAGGAAACGGCTGGGAGAGCAACAGCGCGCGGTGCATGAGCGCGCTTCCGCGCTCCCACGACTCTCTGGAGCACACGCCCGCGCACGGCAAGCAGTTTCGGCCGGGCCATAACACAGAGCCCCCGCACCGACGCAGCGCTATAACGGCGGGAATCGACGCGGGGAGATTCCAGAGAACTATCGAAAAACAAACGCGTTAGGTCGTGCAATATTAACGCACTTCCCTTATACCGAGCTATCAGCAAGCGCAAGACGCAGATTGTCTCTGGCCGCTATCTTTTTATTATTATTATTACACGCATGCAGTACGAGCGTCAAGGGAGAGCAGCCAGTTCCGCGTCTATATGGCGGCAGCGCAAAGAAGCGAGCGTGTGTCAACGTACATTTTCAATACACACCTTGTCGGCTCTCCTCTCGCATTTATCAGTAAGTGAGAGTCGTTGTAGAAACGCAGCTCCGAGCTCGGTTTATTATACAAGGCGCATAGCGCGGACGACATCGCGTCCAGACCGCAGCTCGACAACACGTATATGGAACGTGACCGCACACAGACGAGTTCAATTCCGTCACAGCTCTCGGCTGCACTAAGGTCGCTGAAAACTAGCGGCGGTGTAACGGGGTTATTAGACGAAACCGGTAGCCGTGCCACCTCCCTATAACCGACGCCGCCGCAGGAGTCTTGGACTGAGGACCCCTTCCCCTGGCTGCAAGCAAGAAGACAAAAGCTAGATTGCGCTCTGCTTTCTGCGTGCGCGTGCATGTTAAATGTTCTGTCATCCTCCTTTCACGCGCACCGAATGCGAACACACACCAACGAAACTGCCTATAGTGCGTCGCGGCTATTCGAGCGCGCTAACCCACGGGGTATTGCGCTTGCAGCACAAAAGCGAAACGGCAGCAGAAGACTTAGTGGTGGCGTAAGCAGCGCCTATATGTAAGCAAATTATTCCAATATCCTACCAAGAAAGCTTAGGTAAAATAAGAAAAGCACAGCGGCGGGACCTGTGAAGCCGTCAAAGTCCGCAACAATAAAGAACAGCTAGAATCTCGTTTACGAAACAACAAAACCGTGGACTCATCGGCAATGTACAGGCCCGAGACTGAGAACAACGCAGCCCACTGCCAGTACCCTCCTGGACAACCTCTCTCCTCGACCTTTCCCCACAAGCAATCTTCCTGCACTGGAAGCAAATGACACGCCCGAAACAGCAGCAACAAAAAGGAAGCGACACCACGCACGAGGATGCTGCAAGCGGGAGGGGGAGGGGGGGGGGAGAAAAAAAAATCAATTGGAGAACGGCGCTTTCCTCGAGCCCCAGCCATCGCGCGTGTAATTTTCACTCCCCCATCCCCCTAGAAACTCCCCGACGAATTCCCCGTCTGCGCCATCGAAGCAGAAGACGCGTGGGGGGCTGGCTGGGGAAGTGCGTATAACGGGACCGGGGTAAGAAGCGAACAGTCCACACACGCACACACGACAGGCACACGCTGCAGGCGTTCGCTGTCTGCTGCTGTGGGAAGAAGGCACGCTCTCCCCAGCTCGGGAGCTGCATGGGGTTTGCCATGGCAACGAGGAGGTGGCCGCTGCTGCTGCTGCTGCTGCAGGGCGTGGTAAAAAGAGAATGGTTGCCTTCACGGCTGCGAGCCGGACACGTTCGCTGGTGTACATACGTTAAGGAACGATAAGGCAAGAAGTAATGGTAAGGAGGTCATCAAGTGGGCAACGCCAACGCGCAGGCAGGAAGAGTAAGAAAACACTTTTTTTTAAACACCGTTTCCAGTGCGTCATAGATGTGTGTGTTCACCAAAGAGCACGCAGTAAAGCCGAAGAAACTCGACGCGCGCAATGAACAGAATGCATGAGCCTCAACCTCGACCGACCGTTGCTTTGCTGGATAACGCTTCGTTAACGGGTGCTCGGTATCACACATTCATGTACGCCAACGGTAGGACACACACACACACACACACACACACACACACACACACACACACACACAGAGAGAGAGAGAACCGCGTGCGCGCGCGTGGCTGCATGTGCTACGCCTCAGCACTCAAGTCACACGGCCACAAACTGGCGAAGCGACGAAAGCAAGCACTATCATGCTTCACGACGCCGCAGCGTGTGCGCAGCTGGGAGTGAGGCAAGACATCGCTGCATATATGCAGCAGCTTGAACCGGAGATGAAAAGACGAAATGATAAAGAGAAATAAAGCGACGATCTGCCTGTCCATGAAACCTGCCTGCAATGCCATGCGAAATGATGGGTTGGGAGGTCTTTTGCGTGCCGCCTTGCAGCCAGATTGCGCGCTCATTAAACGCGAATTAAATTGATGGGTAGGGAGGGCGCAACGGTTAACAAATAGGCGATGAAAAAGGAGTACAGCGGCGGTGTACGCTACACACTCGATATTATATATATATATATATATATATATATATATATATATATATATATATATATATATATATATATATATATATTGCACCCTCGTCGGCGGGAGTAGATCCGGGGACAGCGGGCGTGTTTTGGAACGGCGCCCGTTTCGCCGAAGGAGGGCGCACGCAAGTGCGAACACAAGTCGGAGCCACTGGATCGACGCATCCACAACGCGCGCGCCACGCCAGAAATCGACAAGCGTTTTGCATTACAAAGGTGCCGCCGCCTGCAGAACCAGCAGCAGTGGCAACCGGTTATAAGTCTTCAAAGACATATGCTGGCGCCGCGCCAGTTACTGCACACAACGAAATGCGCAAACGTTCTCTGGCGCGCGCCTCACCGCCAAAACTAGGCAATAAGGCTGCGTGCGCGGCTGTTTTTAGCCAGTAAAGCTGGAACCGCATGGCGCGTTTTTCGCGAGCGAAAAACGCGACGGGCGGCAAACGCCCGCGTTGGCGCCGACGCGCGAGCACCCGTACGAAAAAAAGGAGCGGCGCTTTCGCGCCGCGTTTTCCGGGTTGCCAGACAACATAACTCTCAACGACATGTATTGTCTCTGTTACCGCATATATAATATGCCCTTAAACTTACAGAACACTACAATAAAAATAATCTGAGTGTAATAAGACAGTGACATTTCTTTCCGAAGTGTATTTATCAAGCTTAATTTCAAGCAGCAGTATTGTTTGCGAAACTGCGACTATGTACCTTCCGCATGCTGAGAAGCCGCTGCTTGGATACAATTTCACATATAAAAAGGAGGGTCGGCCGCTTACTACCGAGCAGAAGAGGCGATTGCTACTATTAATGGGGATACTGATACTGACGCAAGAAAGAAATGCGGGTCAGGAGGTACATGTGGGTGCGGCCTGCCTGTTTGAGAAGAGAGCGAGCACCATACACTGGTAATATTATTAGCCAATTGTCTTGCCAGTATTAGCGATGAGACGCGACGCTTCTCAACTTTAGTTATTAGGGCCTCGTTGAAGGTTGCTTTGTTTATTTTAGGTGAACGCGATGCGCGAACCAACACGATGCGCGAACGAAATCACGGTAGCACATGTTTTCCTCGACGCGCGCGCCAGTTCTGCCGAGAAAAAAAAAAATTCTGCCAAGGAGGTTCCGTCGAGATGCGCAGAGAGTAGGGCCATCTGGTGGCAAAAAAAGAACCAAAATGCCACGTGACCAAATGCCACGTGACTTACCTGAACTCTGATTGGTGGACACGCGCGCGCGACGCGTTTTTTTCTACTCCGAGCAGCAACACGCGGCGGCGCGATTTCATGATGGATCCTGCTGGGCACGCGTCAAAATGACGCGCGCGTCCCACCATCCGCGCGTCAATCGCGCGTGAAATCGCGCCATGCGGTTCCGCCTTACCACTCGAACCCACGACTATGGAAACTGCAGATAGCGGCCGTCAACACATGAAAGAATTCTGCTCTCGGGGGGCACCCGCGGCCTTCAAGAAATAAAGATAAATAAATAAACCAATTAGCAATCCAACAAGGACGTGTTGGTATCGTAGCAGGAGGGCATCGCAACAATGTGACGACTTTAGCCACTGTGAATATGGCATCCGAGATCGTCGGTGCGCGGTGTTCGTGCGTACGCGCCATCCGAATTTGGAAACCATGCTGTGATGTAAGTGGCTCCAGAAGACACTAGGCGGCGCTCGTGCAGACAAACTGCACGTGCGACAACGTAGATCGCAACATTTTGTGGTCTATTCTGGATTGTCTACAGCTTTTGAGGGAGATTTACCTAGACAATACAGCTTGCGTTGAATGGGAAGGGATGAGGTGCGAGGAGGAAGTTGATATCAGCAAGGGAGTGAGGCGGGGGTACCCTTTATCCCCACTGCTGTTTATGATGTACATCGTGAAGATGGAAACGGCACCAGAAGGAAGTAATATTGGATTTAATCTCTCATACAAACAGGCGGGTACAGTAGTAGAGCAGCAAATTCCACTTTTTTTTTTTAATGCGGGCGACACTGCATTGCTAGCTAACAAGCAAAGTAATATGCAACGTCTGGCTAATATATGTGAACAGGAAGGCGATAAGTTAGGTCTGAAATTTAGCGTTGAGAAATAATGTATTATGGTATTCAATGAAAACAGCGAACAGAGAGTGAGAATACAGGGGCAGGAAATACCTCGCGTAAAAAAAATATAAATACCTTGGCATATGGATAAACGAAGGCAATAGATATATGGAAACGGGAAAAACAACAGCAACGGGGAAGAGAAATGCGGCTATAATGAAATACAGAATGATATGGGGATACAGTATACGTACGAGGTGCTCCGGGGTATGTAGAGAGGTGTTATGGTTCCAGGACTTATGTGTCAAAATGCGGTTGTTAGCTTGAGGTCAGGGGTACAATCAGGATTCGACGGCAACCAAAGGTTACTGGGACGCCTCGCATTGGGTGCTCAGGGGAAGATTACAAATGAAGCTGTGCAGGGTGATATGGGCTGGACAAGTTTTTAAGTGAGGGGAGCTCACAGTAAAATTGATTATGAAGAACGACTGAAGAATATGGAAGAAAGTAAATGGATTGGGAGAGTGTTGAGGTATGTGTGCAGGAAAAACGATTCACGGTGGAGGAAAAGAACTAGGAAGCTTGCCAGCAAGTATGCGGCATGTAGTGTGAGCAACACAGCAACAAAGAACGTCAAGCGGAAAGTCAGAGAGGCTGAAATAATCGCATGAGTGGCGGCAGTGGAAAAGAAACGTGCCATGAGTAACTACTTAGGAGGAAAAAAACGAAATAGGGAAAGAAACAATTTGTGAGAACTCAAAGGGAAGCTCATTACTTTTCGAAGCGAGATCAGGATGCCGTAATTAGAACAGGCACTCATAAAGCGAGACATAAGAAGGAAGAAGCATGTGCTCGCTGCGGTATATAGGGAAACTATGGGGCATGTTTTATTAGAATGTGAAGATATCTGCCCAGCGGTCGGTTTAGGCATCTCTGGCCTCCTTGAAGCCCTTGGGTTCAGCGAGAGCAGTGGAAAAGTAAACATGTCCGCAAGAGAGATTAGTAAGAGGCGATTGGGAGATTGGTGGAAGTCGGGAAACGACAAAAAAACGGAGACGTACAAAAGCAAAGTTCGCAATAGGGGGTCAGAAACTTTGGTTATGAGAATTAATGGTGTCTTTTTTTTTGCTTTAACATAGATAGGACATTAGGCAATAAAATAACGAGAGCTTGGTGGCGCAACCCACCACCTCGTTCCAAAGGGGACGCTCATGACATCCATCCATCCTTCCATCCATGCTGGTGCGCCTTTGCAAAGCTACCTGCGCATGCATACTGCCATGAAATGGAAGCTCGAGTTTTGATGTCCCGTTCTGAAAGTCCTTTCTCACTCACACTCACGCTAGCATACTGGGAGTAGAAGCGCAATGACTTCGTAAGTGACAAATCTAAAGACGCACACAATATCGGAAAACAATATTTGCAAATACATACACGAGAGCGCGATAAGATTGGTCGACCCAAAGACGTCCCCAAGAATTGCTTTTTGTTTCGAGATACGCGGGCCCACAGTAGAACTTGCCTAACACTAGACAGTAACAAAGGCATCCATTGCACTGCTAGAGAAAATTATTTTTGGGTCACACGGGCATGCGCGCGCAGAGATTTTTTTATTGTCGTGCTATGGTTTTCATGTACTCATTTTCTTTCGAGTTACCGGGGGGTAGGGGGGGTCCTTCGGGTGATGTATATATAAATGTCAAATCACAGTAGATATAAGTTAGCGCTCTTCCAGGTGCGCTATTGTTTCTGTGCCTCCGTTAAACGCTCGCGCTTCACACAGAAATGATGCAGCACCAACTATCCCAATCAGTTACGCTATTAAGCATGCAGTTGCGCCAATGGACAACCGAATACAATATTGCAGAAAGAATAGAATTTAGCAACAGGTGAGAGGAATGGACAAATACATTTACCCTAGGCAATTGCAGCTGCCTGTAGGATAAAGCCATGAGCATATGCATGGGATTAGGGCTTAACCCGAATTTCCTTTGAGCAGCGTACAGCCTAAACATTGCCTAACATTGCCTATCATTGCCTAAACATTTCGTCATTTCACTTAGTTTACCGAAAAAGATACACGAATCGACAGCAATTGCGAAAATTAGTAAAGCGACAATAGGTGCGAAGCCTACATATCGCCCTCCCTACTATACGCACGAGGAAAACCCGCAATCGCGCCACGTCGCCATTTACAGACGCTGTGCGAACGGCGCTTCAAGAAATCATTTTACACTGTACATCGTATTGGATGTTTAGCGTAACATCTGCAAGTGCTAAACGGAAACGCGGGCGGGGTGCACTTCCATATGCATATAGAGGGGGCGGGGCAACTAGCCCTGCATGTCTTCACACAGGACCGGCTCTTTGGGATGAATCAAGGGCGCGGGTCCACTCTATACGAGTCCCCAAGGAGCTGGCCCGTGTAACACACGGGAAGCGCAGAATTAAGCTCGGTCACGCACGCAGCAATGCAGGGCGCGCGCTCGCATCCCTACGCGTGCGCTTGCATAAAAAATAAATGACCGCGCGACCCGCAGTATTGATCCTCGCGGGGGGTCAAAAGCGCGCGACGCATTGTACAGCAGCGCACAGACAGCCCAGCGTCGCTGACCTCGCCCCCCCCCCCTCCTACGAACGAAAAGGGGGGCGAGACGAGCGCGATAAAAAAAGCGGAGCAAGGACCTCGTCCCTGCACGCACAAGCACGACGGACGGGGCGCTGGCCGCTATACGACGCCGTCCTGCACCGCCGGCACCATGACGACGACGACGAAAAGGCGTCGGCACGCCGACTGGAGATACATATACACGGAGAGCAAGTCGCCGCGCGCGCGGAGGGGAGATTACTGCAGTGTAGCAGTAAACGGGCGCCAACGCGACGCCGTGTAGTGCAACCGCCACTCCACCCAACCCTTTTCGGGAATAGGGCTCCTGGCGCACGAAAGGACCTTGACCCACCACTGGGCGGGGGTCTGTTTCTGAATACAAAGAAGTGGAAAGCAGACCACGATCTCGGTTACAGATAACAAAAACACTGACATGTTAGTTCGATTGGCAGTCAAAACACGGACCTGAACCATCCATTCATTCGCAAATGCAAGGTGTATCCAGTCAGCGATGGAGCTGCGACTGCACTACAGCTGCGTACCTTCCATACGTGTCTGTTTCGTTTATAAGGGTCTTGTGCTGTTCTTATGTGGATATTTCTGGAGCAAATACCCCGTTCTTGCACGCAAAGGTGACTCTCCTAGAAACTCCCCCCGCGCGTACAAAAATGGTGCAGACGATTCGGAATCTGGGCTCGTTCGCAAGTGCTAACGCCAAGACGCGAAACCACGCGGCCAACAAGCGTCACAGCGCGACTTTCAAGCAGTAAACAAGTCCCAGACATTTTGTATCACTACAAGGACGCATAATGCGACGTGACGATATATCAAAATAAGCAAACAAAGCAGACAGTCTGTCTGCATAGAGTTCACGACAAGCTTGAACAGCGCTCGCGCCAGCCAGCGACAGCTAACTATGCAATGCACTGGTTTGTGCTGCAAGCTGCCCAGCTCTTCTCGCCCGGTTCCCTGCTGTGTGGCCCGCTCACGTGACTCAGCTGTGCATGATTCTGAGATTGCGTGTCAGCGCAAAAATTACAAGCGGACACGCGAAATGCGTACAGCGGTCCATCGGAGCGCCGAAGACGCCGGAATCGCGTATCATATGACTGCACCCTCAACAAGCATTCCGTGGGCTTGTTACCATAAGCCACTGTCGACAGTGACCACCATGCCGGAACTATAGCAACCCTCCTCACATCGGCTATACTCTCTCTAGGTCTCGAGGACAACTCCTTAAGACAGTTCCGTTCGGGATTTTCGTTCAAGAGCTTGAAATAGTACTGACGCGATCAGCGTGCTACACGCTCGCGCAGCACGTGGAAAGCTCGATCTACTGACGAGTACTGGGATTCTTGGATTCATATCTTGTATTTGTAGAGAGTATTCGATTCTGCTGTTTTCTCATCCGTCCCGCTGAGTGGCCGATAATGGGTGGGGGAGGAAGGAGAGGAGGGTTCGTGCAAGCCATTGACGAAAAAAAAAAGACAACCGATAAGTAAAAAAAAAACTGCATCGAAACGAAATACGGCACATATAGAACACGATCGGTACTGAAGGGCAACACTGACGAGATCACACAGGCAAGAAATTGTCACCGCCGCCACACCAACCCCGTCGAGCTTCCGAACTCGATCCGCAGCCCATAAGGGAACGAATCCGCGCGCAGAGGTGATCGATTCCGGTCGGCACATTCCCGCACGTACAGAATAGCACACCATCGGTGTATACCGCACAGCTCACGGGCCCATTGTTCTTCTGGTCCCAGCTAGAGACGACGACGAACGGCGACGACGAGTCATTTCCGCCATTCCGCTTTATGGCCTGCTGTCCCGAGCGCTCCTCGGCCCCATCATTTTCCGGCTGCCGAAGCAGCAGCAGTGGCAGTGCACTGCCCTCCCCCACGACCCCCCTCGGCGACGCCACCGTCCAGCGTCGCCAAAAAACACACGGCTCGCATCACGCGTGCAGGCTTCTTCGACTCCGCCGGGAGGAGGAAGGCGGAAACAATCCTCCTCGATGCCGGCGGGTCACCGGCTCGCTGCTAGCTAGGAAAGAGAATGACAGCGGGCCAACTTACGTCCCGCTGAATAAGAGTGTTCTTAGCGCGATGACCCCCCTCCATCGCCCTTGCACACGGACTTCGTTGGAAGCCTCCGGGGTCGAACAAGGACGCCTCCAGCGAAAACGGTACAGCGTCGGGACCAGCTCAGGAGATGCTGGTGCCGGTAGGCAGAAGGCCAATTTTTTTTACTGGTACAATATTTTTCGCATATACACTTGCGTAGTACGTAGACATTTTCTTATGCTACTGCAGTGTACACACAAATAGTACGGACCATGGTCAGTCATAGACTGGATAGGAGACAAGCAACTCCATATATGCCCTACACAAAGCCTGAACTCCATGAAAATGCATTTTTGTGAGCTCCTGTATACAAGACTGGGTTTCTACACATTACAAATGTATGGAGGCCGCGTAATCCGCAGAATGACTCATTTTTACCACGACGTACGTGTTCTTGGTTGATCCGTATAATATAGCATCACTGGTTGCCGCAAGGTTGCCGCTAGCTAAACAAAATCGTTCGTTCGCGTGATGAGCTGAACTCAATTTGCATCACCGTCAATTCTATAGGCTCACCAACGCTGTATACGGTTTTGTGGCGGGGCAGTACACGGACGCGGATGAAGCCGCAAAACAGACTCAACCGCAAACGCAGCCTCGGGCAGAGAGGGGAGAGAAGCGCCCTGTAAGGCACTTGAACGACGAGTGAAGCAAGCGCGCACTTAAGGTGCCAGTCTGCATATCGGTGGCACTTCCATACCCATACGCCCCCAAAAGACCACTAAAACTGTTCCAAAAGCCGTTAAGCATCGAGCCGAGCATAAACAGGGAAAACCACTGCCTTCAGACGGGACACAGCTGAACGCACCTTCTTTCTACACAGTCCCACCACATGTATAGTAAACCGTGCCCGCTCGCCTAAGACCTGCAAGACCGCTTCCTTCAGCCGCCGTCCACAAACAAGGATGTCTGTGCATTCCTAATTCTGGCTCACGAGAGGAACGCGCGAGGAACGCTGCCAAGGGAATTGCAACAACAGGTCTCTCAACAGATAAGTGTCGCCAGTTAGGTTACGTCGGGCGGAGCGGCCAACAGCTCGTCCCTGGCTGCTACAAGGAACAAAAGGCGCCCGCAGAACGTTTCCTCGCTTACGTGATGCAACGAAAAAAAAATATGCCACCCACTAAACAAGTGCGGCGAATCCGTACACGGAATCCGCGCTAATTATCCTTTAAGCTTACAAGCTGAAGCTCGCGAAAACGTTCACGCAGGCGCGCACCTGAAGATTTTCGGCTATAATTTGCATATGCCACTCACAAAGCCGCTACCCTGAAAGGAAAAAAAAAGAAACAAATTGTACGACTATGATCTACAACATAAACGACGGCATCGCGCAACTTTGCCAACGGTTCGACTAATCACCTCGTTCGCGTACATAACCGCTTCTTCAAGCCTCTCAATACACAACAACCGATAGTCCAGGAGATACGCACTGTTTGAAATTACACTTGGCACGTCGACGCTCTCAGCTATATATATACGCATATGTAAGTGCGCAATTCCGTAGACTAACGTGTAAAGCATGAGCGATCTCGATACAGGAACTAATAGAGAGTTTTAGACATTGCGCACGGAAAGTTGACGGACACAAGAAGGTACGCACAAAAGAACCCTAAAAGAGTACAAAATAATTCTAGCCCAGAGCGGGGCGCTTTGCGTACGCATAATGTAAAGGTCCCCTAGCATCAAACATGTGCACGGCGTTCTTTCCCTGTTTCATGTGTACTTAGCAGGCAATGATTCAGAAGCAACGCCAGTGCGGTCAAAGAAATCCTGCAGGCGTTTTGCACTACAGTTCTATGGGCACGAGCATCGAGTGACACTCTTGTTTCTTGCGCAGCACTTCCGGTAAACCTCCCGAGACGACCGGGGACGAAATGCAAAATACATCAAAGAAAAATAATACAGTACAATATTCATGGGTTTCATTATCGATATGATATCGGAGCACTCATCACAAGTTGAGTTACTGGAGTGGCTGCAATAATTACAAATAACTGATTACAACACGCCAAAGCACAGAACCGTAGATTTTGGGGACCCGCTACATGAGCACATTCAGCGAAATTCCTGGAAACCCGGAAGTAGAAAGCGGAAGTAATGACGTCACACACAAGGTGGCATGATATTTAACCGGCTAATTAATGTAAAACAGTTGCTCGGCATAGACTGAACATCTGCTTATCAGAGCGGATGTGACATCACTCCCTCCTCTCTCGTTTCTCTCGACGCGCACCTGCTCGCTCGCTGCATGCTGTGACGTCAGCAGCGCAGAGGGCACGTAAGGTGCACTTCGTGCGCCGCTCGCTAGGGGGCTACGCCCCGCCAGGTAACCTGCGCTGCGCTACCTCCTCACCCTCCCTCGCTCGTCACCTGAATATCGCGTAAGGGGAAAGACGTTCACTCGCGTAACCTAAAGAACACGAACGCCGAAGCGCGAGTGCCACTAAGACACCTAAGTAAAAGATTAGGGTCGCCTACCATTTTACTTTTTGATTTGAAATGAAATCCAGGGTTGGACGGAAACCTGTCTGGTCGGGAAAATACATTGCGGAAATATCAAGCGCCAACCAATCGTTGAAGAAAACGTTTCGGCCACACAACGGGAGCCTTCCTGCGGAATAATCGCGTCATATAGTACAGCTCGTGGAGAGAACGTTACATCAATTTATTATTTTGCACTTGTGCTTCCAGCATGCGACGTGCTATTGCGTTTCGAGCACGGGCGCGAACGATGCACTGTGCCCACTGATGGGCCACTCCGCTCTTTCGGTGCGTGTGTATATATATATATATATATATATATATATATATATATATACTTAGGCAAATGCGAGAGAATATTAAATCTCTGTAAGAGAGCCTTAGTGGCGTCGCCTGCCACGTACGAGACGGATGGCTTGCCACCATGGGAGGCCTCGCGTGCCCTCCCTCCCGCTCAGGTGTATATTCTCCTCGCGTGCAGCGTAATTGATGCGAAACGAGGCTACGCGGGCGAGAAAAGAGTAAAGAGGCAAGGGACCCGAATAGCTCACAGTCGCTGCCGTCTACAATGGCCGCCGCAACGTCGATTACCGGCAACGTATATTCGCGGACAACGTGCGGACTCCGTGCACAAGAGGCGGCGGGCATCATCCCTTCATCGAACCGAAGCGTAGACGAGAAGCTGGAGCAGCGCGAGCTTCGATTGCCGTGCACTGGAGCGGTTGCTGCACGCTCCACTTGCGGCAAATCTGCCGTCTAAGTGCAGCGCGCTCACAGAGGGAGCATTACGAACGCGCGCGTAGAAGAGAGAAGGCGAGAAGAAGAAGAAGAAAAAAATCAAACGCAGTAGAAATGAAACGGGTAATTGGAGTGCGAAAGCGCCGCATTCCTCGCCGGTGACGCAGCGATTGCGGAGTTAGTCTATATAGGGATGTGCGTGGCGCGCGCCAGTTTTACACGCGACAGAAAGGCAGAGTGGCAGTGAAGCGGAACAGAAATCAGCCGAGTGAGCTGGAGGAACAGAGAGTCCTAGACGACGAGCGAACGATAAAATAAAATAAGCTAAGGAGAGATGGGTTTGGATGGACGCCGGTGAGCACGCGGCCGGGGAACAAAAGGAGCAGGCCACACGCTCGAGCGCGAGGGCCGTCTTAATTGCTGCGCCGAAATCTGGACGAGCTCTAGAGTCGCGATCGACTTTACGCACTTAGCAGCCACATGAAAAGAAGGAGAAACGAGCCGCTGCAGAACGGCGAGAGGGAGGAGGGGGAGGGCACGTGGCCACGCCAACCACATGAGCGACATTCGCAGCCGGCTGCTGCACTTTCACGTTTAGATTACATGATCGCTGCACTTTGTGCGTCGAGCTGGGCCCGCGTGCGCAAGTTTCTTCGCATCTTCCACCCTCACCGGCGCGCTGAATTCCAAGCTGCGCCGTGCCTATACACAACTTGCAACAAATACGCACACTTTCGCTCCGAGCGATTCACTGAAGCGCTGCGCCGCAGTGAAATTAGCGCGCGAATGTGAGCCCTCAGATGGGGACGTGCGAGCGGCCGGTGTTGCGTACTCCGGGGTAGCGTATCGCACTGCTGCCGAGAAGTAGCGGCGCCTGCCTATCGAAGCTCGACCGACGTTACTTATTGGGTAGCGTGGCGTTGTCGGCGGGCTGCAGGCATCCGGTAGACCATGGCGACCAAGCAAGGGCGAGACGATTTGCTAGTGCGAAACTTGCACGGTTTATTCAAAGGTAGATGAAAGAAAATAAGAAAAGCATGAAGTATATAAAAGTACATTTCGGAGCCCCTTAAATAGGCTCTCTACAAGTGTGGGCGGGATCTTGCTTCCGTCTTTGTCACGTGACAGGCACAGAGAGAGGGTCCCTCCTCCTCTGGCATTACCGAGCAAGGAAAGGAAAAGTCGCTCCTCATTTCGACGAAGCCTGGTAGAAGGCCGGGTGGTAGAAGGTCCTTCGTGCGCAAGGTGCGTGACGTTAACCATCGCAGGAGAAGTCAAGCCTCATTTCGACGAATCCTGGTAGAAGGTCGGGTGAAATTCCTGTCGCCACGTGGTGTCAGACGTCAACCCTAACACCGGTCACCGTTCATTGAATAACTATAAGATAAACTGATAGTTCGTAGGCGGTTGCTGTTAACCGCGAAGAACTGTGCAATGCATAGGCTAAACCGACACGCGCGAAGGCATAGCTCAGAATGAAATGGAAACAAACCCGTTAAAATGGTAGTTACGTCGGTTTGTTGACGTTGCTTATGTGGTGGTTAAATTAATATACTGACGGAAAGCTGCTTCGACAACGTGTGCGGTCGTTTCTCAAGAGAGTGAGATACCTCTGAAACTCCGGAAGGGGAGGGGCAGGCATCGATAACCCCTATATCAATTTACTCCATTTTAAGAAGCTGTGCGGGAGTAACAGTATCCTGCCGCATAAAAGTGCACCAAGTAGCAAAGGCAAAATCTGCACAAGTCTAGCTCTTCTGCCACGCAACTAACTGTGCAGCGGCTTTCTGTCAATCGCGCGAAACATTTCACCCGGCGCTGAAGTTATATTCACGGGTAAAATTTCACGTACAATAGCGGCCCATGCCAAATAATCCTTAAATGTCCTGAGTGTGTAGAAATGACCAACAAAGCAGTAGTACTACTACCAAAAAAAAAAGCAAAGGCTTGTGCTTCGGATAGGGTTATCATTACACCTCTGAGGCGATTTAGCGGCATCTCCGCAAAGCGCGTCTCTCTACGTACTGTAGGGGTTGAAGGACGGACTTCATGGATGAAAACCACAAACTTGGGAGTATTTATTCTACATTCTATATACAAGAGGGGTGAGCGACAAGTAACAGTCGTACAGACATTACGGGCCGGCAGCAACTCGGACGCTGCGGCCCGCGGCAAGAAGTTCGAGAGAGGTGAATCAGGGAATCAGGGCATGTCCCAGAATCTCAGGTCTCTCTGGAAGGCTTCTTATAAGCCCTTCGAGCACTGCAAGTCACGTCATGTTTGACCAATGGGAGAGTCCACTCCGATGACGCCACTTGCAGCCAATGGTAGGCGCCCGTGTCGCGTGGCACACCTGTCGGGGCTCTCTGCGGTCTTGCCACGCAGACTGGCAATCCACTTGTAGGCTGGAGAAGGAGGGGGGCTGCACCTGCTCCATTGTCCGACGCCCACCTGCAAATCCCGGCGACTCGGCTCCGCAGCGGTGGCAAATGCCTTCTTCAAAGACGAAGGGGGTCGATTGCGCTCCATTGTCCCAGGCCCCCTTCTAATCCCGGCGACGCACGAACTTGTTGCCTTAAACTTGTTTGCTCGGCCGCTTCTCTGGAATGCGCTTTCCTGCTCCTGCATTCCTCAATTAGCTGTGCTGCCACTCGAAGCGGTTTGGGGAACTCGAAGTAGCCTCAGGAACCAGCTCCATATCTAACAGCTCGTCCTCGCCCCGGTTGTTCTGAATGGCCGGTGAACTCAATTCGCTGGCCAGGAGGAACGCAGAAAGAAGCTGCAGGGTACTGGGGTCGAGCCTCGTTTGACGAACTTCGGGATCCTAGGCCCTGGAGAACAAACGTCAAACAAACCAAACAACACAGCGCTGCACCACGCGTAAGCGCAGGCTCTTCACCCCTGACTCGCCAGGCTATTACTGAGTCAAAATCAACCCTGATCTTTTAGTTCCCCAATTTTGACAACAGTTCCAACCACCCTTCCAAACAGCTATCCATTTCTCCTCGATTGCCGACAAGACCAGAGTACTATTGTTGTTGCAAAACAAAAGGGTCGTCGACGATGCAAACAACAAATGAAAACAGCCGAACATAACATAAGTGGCCTAACTACACGAACAGCATGTTTCCAATTTATCGCAGTGGCGTACTTATCGCACGTAATGGTGCCACTGAACAATCTGGTCAACCTCGCAAGTACGTAATCACAAGCGCACTAGCCTTGTGGTCACTAAACAAAACGCGTACTTGCGTTGTAGGCAAACTTTTCATTTACGCTTACTCACGCTTCTTTCCTGAAAGTCCTACAGGACACGTGACGTAAACGAACAATTAAACTTGCGGGACTTACACACTCCGCAGAACTCTTAAAATAATGCGTCTTCTACTAACTCTTTCCACGCACGCTCACTAAAGAAGTCAGAATACGGCTGCCCTCCACACACACTAGCAACCCAGTCATAAAGTCTGCTTCCTTCCGTCCACACAGGACACGCGCTAATGGAACTAAGAACGCTTCTCAGTGCAACTCATGCACTCACTGAAAACTTACGCGCTTAACCTTAGAAAATTCAAAAACACTTAAAAAGAAAGAAGGTTAAATAACACACGCGCTTTACCATAGGCCTCTGAACGATAACCTTGACCCTCAGGTTACTCACACATAAAAAAAAGAAAGCCTAACTACTTATTAATGAGCACCTCGCGAGACTACATGTTTACTTAAAACGCATCTTTCAAATCTCGAGCTTCTCAAACGAACACAAACAAAGCTCATACTTTACACATTGAAAGAAACTCTAGTCTCAAATCGCGAAAACTTTCCGATGCTCAAAAATAAAAAAACAACACACTTCATTTCTACGGAAGGGCTCTTCGCCTCCCTTTCCAAACGCTTAAGCCGGACTCATACTTTGAGTCTAACCCGGGGTGGACGTGGTCTGAAAGCTACTCTGGCTGCCGAGAGACAACAAAAGGGCTGATTCACTATCAGCTCCCCCAAGACGTTACGGTCTCCTGCCAATTTGCGTCCCCGCGCCCCGCTTTCTTCACAAACCCGATTGACCGCGTCGCTACTCCCCACCTGGTCTCGTCCTGCCACCTTGCGTTTCTTCGAACTGCACGCTGAGCTATGAGAAGAACTACGGAACGACGAGGAGATTAACAGCCTCGTGCCCTTTGTCCGCGTCCGTGCAGAACATTCTTCGCGGTCCCCCTTTGACCGGTGGCTTGAACGTTTTCGATGCGTCAACATCGTCCGAGACGACCGCATCTTTTTCCTCGCGCCCTGCCCATTTGGGTTTCTCGCCATCTTTGGCGGCGCTACATTAATTACCGACTTTCGGTCTTTAACGCGCTTCTTTTTACGGCGCTTTCTCTTCGCACTCACTTTCATGTCGCCTCGTGCTTCGTGCTGGCCGGTACACATTTCTTCGGCCCGGATCGGTCTCTTACCCGCACAGTCTGCGTGATTCTCACTTAAATCAACACTCTCTCTGCCTCGACTGGCGGACAGCTCAACCGACTCTGGCACAATGCAGCAGGCTTTACTCGAGTAAGACAACTCGCACTCTTGCGAACTGCCCTCTACTACATTGCCCAGCGCACGCTGTGAATCGGCACACAGCCCGTCGGTATCGATCGCTGTCTCACGCGCACAGTCCGAATGATTAACTGAATCATCCCTATCTAGGCCATCTAGACTGGCGGAGAGCCGCACCGATCCCTGAACACTGCAGTTGTTCTCTCGTGAGCTACGGAGCTCGCCACCCCGAGAACTATTCTCAACTGCATCGTCCAGCTCGCACTTCACTTCTGCACGCACATCTGGCTCTACATGGGTGCTCGCTTCTGTCGGGTCAGAAGTGCCCTTCTCTTCGCTAGCAACCTCGCTAACATTACCAGCGACGCACACGCTCGGTAACTGTGCCAATTTGTTCGCAGCTGGCCTAGCTGTCTCCACAGTCATCTGTTGGCACAGCACCTCGTCGCTCTCACTACGGCCTTTAACGGCCTCTGTTGCCACTAAGGCATCGTTAGCAGCTAGCGTTTTCCCTTCACTTATGAATCGGCAGTCAATCTCACAGGCACTACTCTTTTCCTCGGCTTTTGGCGAAAATCTGCTAAACACTTCCACATTCTTTCGCTCTGTACTTCCTACAGAATTCTTAGACAGCCGTTGTCTCTGTGCCAATAACTGATCACAATACTGTATCTCTTTGATCAGTGCTGCCTTCTCTCTCTCATACTTTTCCTCTCGCTCACGTTCGCGTGCCTTCTCACGTTCGTGACGCTGACACCTAAGAGTAAGTTCTGGAAGCTCCTGCTTCCGTTCATTCTCGCGTTCTTCACGCTGACGCTCACTCCCAAGCTCACGACGCTCTCGCAAACGTACACGACGCACACGCTCCCGTGGCTCCTGTATCACCTCCCAAGCAAGCCTAATACTTTCATCATCATTGCCACTATCTTGAATCGCCTTTATGATAGCTGGCGTTTTCATCCGTTCGTCCGCCTCAACTCCCAAATCGTCGCACACCAACAACAAGTCTAACCTCGTCAACCTTCTAAGATCCATGGCAGCTGCCCCGACAGGTGGTTAAAACTGTTTTCCTTAATTAATTTGTGCGAACACACAATGCAACAAATTCCCGATTCCCAGAACTATCAAAATTGAACACACAACCTTTGAGTCTGGCGAATCATAAGGAAAAAAACCACGCGCTCACTTACGGTTGCAGCACTCTGCCATCCGGTTCATTTGTCCGCTGTTCCCGGTTCCTTCCGGACTCCCTGGGTCGAAGGCTCGCTCCTTCTTCGATACTCCCAGTCTCTTCGGACCTCTTTCGACGAAGGCTCTCTCTTCTTCGCTCTTCCCGGTTCCTTAGGATCTCTCTTGACGAAGGTTTATCCGGAGCGCTGCCACCAGCTGATGCATTCGGAGGCGATCCTACCGCTGCCAACCAGATGTAGGGGTCGGGGTACGGACTTCATGGATGAAAACCACAAACTTGGGAGTATTTATTCTACATTCTATATACAAGAGGGGTGAGCGACAAGTAACAGTCGTACAGACATTACGGGCCGGCAGCAACTCGGACGCTGCGGCCCGCGGCAAGAAGTTCGAGAGAGGTGAATCAGGGAATCAGGGCATGTCCCAGAATCTCAGGTCTCTCTGGAAGGCTTCTTATAAGCCCTTCGAGCACTGCAAGTCACGTCATGTTTGACCAATGGGAGAGTCCACTCCGATGACGCCACTTGCAGCCAATGGTAGGCGCCCGTGTCGCGTGGCACACCTGTCGGGGCTCTCTGCGGTCTTGCCACGCAGACTGGCAATCCACTTGTAGGCTGGAGAAGGAGGGGGGCTGCACCTGCTCCATTGTCCGACGCCCACCTGCAAATCCCGGCGACTCGGCTCCGCAGCGGTGGCAAATGCCTTCTTCAAAGACGAAGGGGGTCGATTGCGCTCCATTGTCCCAGGCCCCCTTCTAATCCCGGCGACGCACGAACTTGTTGCCTTAAACTTGTTTGCTCGGCCGCTTCTCTGGAATGCGCTTTCCTGCTCCTGCATTCCTCAATTAGCTGTGCTGCCACTCGAAGCGGTTTGGGGAACTCGAAGTAGCCTCAGGAACCAGCTCCATATCTAACAGTACACCAAGCATATTTCTGGCAGCCAATCGCGCGGACGCACGGGGACGGTGCAAGAAAACGAGACGGCGGAAAGGTAAACCGAACGAGTTGGAAACGGAGCGACTGTTGGGGGGCAAGGTGACTTGTTTTCGCTTCCTGCGGGTCCTCCTTCCCCACCGAGACCTCCCAAGTGGCGCCTTCGACGACAGCCAACGACGCTGGCCGTTTCGACGCGCTGGCGCAGCAGCAACGTGGCACGCTGAGAGAGTGAGCGACGGCCGCTCCGGGGCCGCACGCCCCAGCTGAGAGCCTGCGGCACAGAGACCCGTCGACCTTCGCGGTGAGCGGCGCGAAGAAGAGGAACGAGCCGATAAGCGGCGGATAACGCCGCGCCGCGTGGCAGCAGCAGTACAGCCGTGGTGCGGCTAAACAGCGGCGGAGAAGCGGCAGTGGTCGCCTTTGCGGTGTGGCGACGTTGTCGCCTCGAGGGATCGACGTGTGAGAGCGAGTGAGAGTCCCTGGCCGAGACGAGAGCAGTCGAGAAGCGACATGGCGGAAAAGTGGAGCGAGACCGCGAGCACGAGCAGACGTAAAACCAACGGGAAAATTAAATTGAGCGCACACGGCAGAAGACAGGAGAAAACTGCAGCTCGACTGCGAGCTGCGCCTCCCTCTGGCTTTATTTGATGTGCCACTTGGAAGGTATGCGGCTCGCCCATGCCACTCGGAGCAGCCACGTCTGAACACTAAAGCCGCGAGAACTTCACCGAACCTAGATGATAGCGCAAGGCGAATGGTGCGTCTCGTGATAAAACTATGAGCAATGCAGCCAGTTCTATGCCGGTGCCGGCAAGGAAAAACCTTTAAAATAAAAAGGGGGTACACATATCTATTAAAAAAAGCGTATAGCGGAGAGGCGAGTGTCTCCTTGTATCGTTTCGCGACCGCTGACAACTGCAACGGCGGCGAGGGGCCGTCTCTACCGTCTAATTTCGGCTGTTATGTATTTTAACTACTGCTGTTACTATCACCGGACCATCTTATTGGCATTGTAACATTCGCCAAGCTTCAGTGTCGTGCCCCGTCGACCCTTTCCTCTGTGTCGGTCATCAGCAATTCCAATCTTAGAATTTTTACACAGCACGAGGTACATGCTCCGTGGGCGTTGTTACGATCGGCCTGCAGGGGTACTGCTCTGCAAAGCTATTGGATAAGTAAGAGGGGGGGGTAAGTAATACGACCAGTTAGCCATACGGGCCGGTGAACTCCCCGCCTCTCATTTACTCCACGCGCATCTTTGATATGCGTTCCGCGACGCGTGAATCGATCGGCGTGCAATATAGCGTACTTCCAACACGTATACAGGCACTGTAGCCGGCCTCTTGCTTCAAGCAGAACGATGTGGGCTTGCTAATGAGGTCAACAAACCTGGAAGCTGCAGGGACCACCGTGTGTACGAAGGCACCAGGGAGCGAGCCGCTAGCAGGATCCTAAGATGGAACGGCGCTGACCCCGCCCTTTTGGAAGCGCAGTTCTGAGCTTTCTAGACGCCAGCGGCACTTTATAGGCCCATCACGCCAAAGCGAGACGCTGGCAGACTGCATGAAACAAACATTAGATCTACCTGACCTTTCACTACGTCGCAAGCATTCTCGCCTTTGTCTTTTTCATAAAATATACTACCTCAATCCTTTCCTGAAAGAAAATCTCTTCGCCAGACCCAGTTACATCTCATCTCGCATCGATCATCAATACAAAGTTGAAGTGCCAACTTGCCGCACTAATTTATACCATTCTTCATTCTTACCAAGAACCGCCACTGCATGGAACCGCCTTCCCGCCTCCTTAGTCACCATTTGTGACAGCACCAATTTCAAGCTTGCTGTTCAAAGTGCCTTATAGTTCCCTCATTATTTTTTATTTTCGTTCTGCAAATAATGTACTCCACCACTCCTTTCTGTTGTGCCTGCCGGCCTTGAAAGTATGCACAATAAATAAATAAATAAATAAATAAATAAATAAATACTTTTTTTTTTTACCCGTAACCACGGTGGCTCAGTACCTTCTGTGTCCATATTCATGACGTAATCTGAACCGCATGTCAACTGGAAGCATCGGTTCTATTCCTACACTCTCGTGCGATTACAAAACAAGTGTCTCCCTCGTTGGATTGCACTCGTGCATGGCACAGCTACGGCATTTTGCTTCAGAGTATTCTGGCTGTATGCGCATCATGCAGAATAAACGGCTGCTGTCTACACATTTCGTTTGACGTCAGCATTGAGGGGGAACGACAGCTTTGTGACGGTAGCAAAGCGGCAAAAATGAAATGAGAAAACGCTGGAAGTCGTACGCGATTCTACAGCGACTGCGTTTTGAGAGGCACCCCCTTTTACCACTTGCCACGCTCGTTCGATACACGTATTACAGTGCATTTGGAAACTGTACAAGGCACCGTCCCTGCACATTCCGAATGCAAGCACTGCATTCGCTTACGATGAAAACCAACTCCTCCACGAAAAAGTACATGCCACAAGGTCAGCATCGAGGCAACGTCGGTTTCGACGAATTCAAACTTTCGCGCATGGCTGGACAGCGAAACGACAAAACCTATGTATAGTCGGATACAACTTTAGAAAAAAGGGGAGGCCCCGCCCAGATGACCGAAGCTGCGAAGTCACTGGCCGTCCGGCGCATGACGTCGGTCCAGAGTGCGCGCCCATTGGTGGATCCGCCTCGGAGGAGTAAACGCCCCCTTTTTTCTAAAGTTGTATCCGACTATAGCTATACTATAGCGCGTTCTTAGCATGGGAAGCTGAATATACTCGCCGCGGAGCGAGGAATCTGCGCGGATTTCAAGTAGCGCACGGAAATGAGCTGTACAGCTGAGTTGTCCGTCGATCTGCAGAACCATGCACCGTGTCTGATGCATGCAGCCCTTCCCATTCAGGCAAGCAGGGAAATAATTCTTGCTTACCATTCTCTCTCAAGCGAGCGAGCGCCCCTCGCAGACGCAACCATAAGCAACAACCGTCCTTATTATAAACGCGTGCTACTTTCGTGTGACCGTCAAGCTCCGGCGATTTGGTTAACACACAGCACCGCGACGTTGTACGTAGCGCACGCTTTGCGAGTGAAAAAGAAAGACATGATAAAATATGGACGCAACGAATCAAACGGCGATGGTTCCCGTAAACAACCACCAAGAAAGAAAAAAAAAATTTTCCCAGGCTGAAGGAGGCTCTTGCGTGCCAGATGGCTGCCTCAGCCAAGGCCTGTACCACCTACTCCCCCACACAACGGGAAGGCCCAGTCCGCTTCCTCGTTCCTCTCTCATAACAGCGTAACATGCTGCGTGCGATAACAGCGCGGTCACCGCAGGAAACCATCGGGAGCCTCGGCAGACCGCAAAAACGACGCACAATCGAGCTCGGCTCGCTCTCTAACCACTGGCATTGTGCATGCGCGCGCGCCGCTTCCGCAAACAAAACCGACTGCGTCCTTGGCGAGGTAAGGCGGACGGGAGAGGGAAACGACGCAACGCAATCTAACGGTCTGCGCACCAGGCGGCGTGCTCGCAGCGCGATGATCGCCTGTGTGCGACACGTTGACAATGCAACGAAGAGTATAAAAAAGGCGGCGCGCGCAGCTTGCGTATTGCGGCGTATATATACGGCGTCATGCAGGCTGATACTGAGCGACGACCCACGCGGCCGAGACGGCGCTGCAGCCCGATAAATTACAAGTGTATCTCGAATAAAAAAGCTCCGGATGCTCCTTGCGAAGCGAAGCACTAGCGCTTATCTTTTTTTTTTCTTTCGTTCTGTCTATTCTGCCGCTTGTTTTACACGGCCACCTATCTTCGAACTCCCCACGTGCTAGCTACAGCTATAGCGCGTCTAAAAGCTGCTCGCTGCCGATTGAGACGGCACCAAAGTACGGCAACGATTGCATTATGTAATGTACCACTTTCGTACTACGAGCGCTGCCGCGTCGCCCTTATCAATGTCATCGGCCAGTCAACAAGGCGGAGGAAAGAATGAAAAATTTGAATGTAGACATTCACTGACCGCGGAGATATGTGCATCATCTGTACGCACGTAAGAGACGTGGTTGGCAATACCCACAAGAAAGAGCGAAGTCCCCGGCCCATGTGAAAATGCGCAAGAGCTGCGCTTCGTGAGGAACCTGCTTGTATGCATTACTGACACATCGGTAGTCTAGAAAAGGAGATATAGGCGAGCAAAACGACAGTTCAGAACAATCATACAGAAGGCAGAACTGTTCACTATACTGATGCAACTATGAGCGGAGCTTCGTGCAGAAGTTCCGCGGAGTTTGTGCGTGTGTTTGCGCAAAGTACCTTAACATTTACCCCCGTATGCAGAGATGCAACTTAAGTCGAAGCACATGCTTGACTTGATTTAGATGACGCCTGGCGTTAACGTGCCCAAAGACGCTCACTGCGTTTCCTTCGGCGCGTTCCCGATAGGCGTCACTCGGATGAAGTCAAGCATGTGCTTCGACTTAAGTTGCATCTCTGCATACGGGGGTTAATTTGTAGCGTTCCAATCCGGGTTAGCGCAAGCAGATTTGGCGACGCGCCGAGACGCATGCGCAGTTTCGTGCCTCGAGGAACATGGTGCTATGCCAAGCAGTCCTGAGGCACCAGCGCCGACCGACACGCGTTCTCAGCTTTCGTAGCACACCACGCAAATGAGACGGAATGTGGCCAGCTCGAAGGACAGAGGCGGTTGGCGAAGATAGACGACGAAAGCACACATAACGCGTTGAAAACAGAGAGAGAGAGAGAGATAGAGAGAGAGAGAGAGACGTAAGCAGACCCACGGACCGCTGATTACGCACACGCACACCCGGGCTTCCTGCATGACGCTCGCAGTACTAGAAGAAAATAGCCAACAATGCCACGAAACCGACAGCAGACTCGGCTTTCTCCAAAGCAGGAAAACCCGGCAGGAACAGAGCAAACAGACGCCCCAAAAGGAAAATGAAATGTGAGCAAGGGTGTATACGCGCACAGCTGAGGAAACTCTGGAGTCACGGACGAAGCATTCAGAGCCGTGTCATATCCTTCCTTCTCTCATTGTCCACCGCCTCGACACTGGATCGTCGGCAGAGTCTTCGCGTCGCTTCTATCCCTCACCGCGGCGTTGCCTTCGCGCGACCGGTCGCCCGGGAAAGTCGTTGCATTTCTTCAAGCAAAAATACAGAAAAATAAAGGCACAAGCTGTCGCATACTCGCACGAAAATAAACTTCGTCTTTCTTGAGCGATGCTGGATCGCGACGCGTCACGAATACAAGGTACTAAGGCAAATGATAGCTGAAGCACGAACTTTAAACGCACGTGGCTCTGTGTTGCGGAGGAGCCCACACAAGGCGCCTGTAATTGCGTGCAATGCTACCGAAGGAAAACTCGCGCTGCACCGCTCACTCGAGAGAATGAACGTATGACGCCAGTGGAGTAGAGAACGTGCCTTGCTTTCAAGCGTGTGAGCGTCAAATGTTGACAACGGTCACCCGATTTAGTCAAGCTCAAAGATCAGGCTGTTCTAAAAAGTTACCACTGCGTCTTCCATATGGAAGTGACCACTCACAATCAAATGGTTTAGGTATATAGACAGTATATGTAGTCCAGAACGACCACAGTAACAAAGCGAGCTACCAACGACAGTTCGTATTTCGCCCACAGAGACCGTCTATGCCGGCCAAGTGACAGCATCGGCTATGGCTAAAGGTATCGCGTGTCAGTTACCTTGTCCAAAAAGCAACTTTCTTACCCAGAATGCGCAATACGGTTGGTGCGCCGTCTTAATTTACGTTGTTGCTTTTGGAATTGAGAGGCCTTAGTTTTGGCATCATCCAGTGGCAGTTTAGGTTGTGATCACATGTGCTAGGATTATATACGCATGTTTCCATTAATAACGTTCAGTTGTAAGTCAGCGCTTGTCTCCGTCGTTCCTTTCCGTCCTTTGTCGGCAGTTCATGAATTACCAAATAACCCTGCCTCACAGCTTGCATTTAAAGAAAAGCAAAAAAAAAAAAAAACAGATGGAGCAGAAGAGCAATTTGTTGTGAATTGGTTAAGGCGGCAGGAGCAGCAGCTCGAGCGGTGACACGACCGCTTTCGTGTCAAATGTCAGTGAGCCAAGTGTAATGATAGCGAAATTTAAATGGCCACATAAGAAGCCTGAATTTGTATTTATTCTGGTGTTTCCCTGCGAACAAGTAACCATTAATAGATCTTTACGACATTTGTTTTTTTTTTTTTCTAAGCGCCTGTGCACGCTCGGCATCATAAACAGGGCAAGGGGGGGGGGATTAACCGACGATTACGATAGTCCTGAATACGAAATTTGAGCGTAGCTCTATACGTATTTTCGTTTCGCGATATATTGGCTGGCGCGGACAATTTGTCTCGTGCGACACGCTGCAAACGGAGCGAAGTGCAGCGCGACTGCCTCGCTAATCTGGAAATCTCGAGAGCCAGCGCGCGAGTGACGCGTGGGCTCCATTCACAGCAGCCGCCGCCGATAGATCTCCCAGGTAAAGCGTGCTACTCTGGCGCCATCTCGTAGTCATCGTCACCGCAGTACGCTATTTTCCGCTTTCCTCCTCGCGTCTTTCATCCCCCGCTGCGCTCCACGTTCGCTTTCACTTTTAGCTGTGCTCGTTCGCTAAGTTACGCCGACGACGACGCTCGCCGCGGGAACGCGCTCTAAAGAAGGAGCACTTTATTCGAGTAAAGACGGTACTTCGAGCCTCCCTGCACATCTCGAGCACTTGGTAACAATATACAGCTAGACAGTAAACACACGCACGCATATGACTGCGCGTCAGTCACAGCTGCTGAGTGGGATCTGCGGAGATAACCACCGATCAAGGACAAAGAGTGTTTAGTTTTTACTAGAAGTGAAGGATGGCTATGAATCCCTGCTGCTTCCAGGTGAAAGCGAAAGACAAACGGATAAATCTGATGAGCGGCCTCAATAACTTAGGTAGGCAGGAAACAATGCTGACGGAAGGAGAAGACATCGTGAAGCGGAATAGACGAAAGGTCAGAAGTGCACATACAACGCTTGTAAGAAAAAAGCAAAAAAAAAACTAAGACTGTCATAGCGGTACACACGCTACGCAAAAAAAAAAAAGAACGAAGAGGGAAACGTGTGTGTGTTTGAGTGGGAGGGGGCGAGAAGGTCACCTAAGGCCCAAGATTGTAGCATCCTGCAGTGTCTGAACAAAACATGACGTCAACGATCCAGGCTTCATGGCGTCACTTGCGGTGAATTGCTAACTGATGCTGCGCGCTTTTCATTAGTGTTTCTTCTCTGAAAGATGAACGATGACTCGAGAGCGCGCACGCAGCTGCGCGAAACGAAATGCCAACCTCCGAACGGCGCCATGCACAGTGGGACTACTTGGGCGACGCCCAGCGGTCGCTCAGAGGTTCTCGTACACGCTGTGTAGGTGCCCGCGACGTGTAGATACATGGATCACACAATCCCGCAGTATACCTATGGTGCGAAATACACGGAGACTAGTGTCGGATGAACACAGAGACCATGCTACGCGTGAGACGACCGAGTGCCCGTAAATTCCCTTACAACATGGACAGCGACATGCTGTTTAGTTTCGGCAGGAAAGGTGAATCCGACACGCAAAACCTGCAAAGGCGCTTCAAACACATCTTACGAGCTAATCAAGATGGTTGACCTCGTGCTAGAATCGTAATTAAGGTGTCAACATGCGGGCTGGTGACATCGTTCCTGCCGCCCTTCCGTTCCCCGCACAGTGCAAATTAAGGTGTGTCATCTTTAACCGTGCTACTCGCGCGAGCGCTGGTTAGGCCAAGTTTGATGTCCGAGAAAGCCTGCTTACGGAACATCATCTTAGTGTTCCACCATGGACCATTACATGCGGGGCGACAAACGCCAGCAGGTGACTACCGCATGGCTGACACGTCAGACGACGCTCTTCCGAAATGATGACACATTATACACATAATCGCGCTGCATCGCGCACGCTAAACAAATATCGCATTACAGGTCGTGGGAAACGACACGCAAGAAATACAAAAGTAAACGACACTCACAATTCCTGCGACTTTACTTAATAGAGAAAAAAAAATCCTATCGCCTACTACGAGTAACCACGAGTTCATTCAGGCCTTGACTTCATTCTCCGCATTAGCACACCGACTACGTGCGCACAGAATCATGCGGCTGCAGAGGAGCGGGCGCGCGCCGCAGTCCACATAAAGTCACGAATCGTATTCGATGCGCAGAATGGGCTATTCATACACCTTTATCGCGCCCCAGCGCTGTAAAGATAACCACAAAAAACAACAGAAAAATACGATCGGACAACATAACGTAAAATAAAGCTAAACATATAAAGGGAGAAGGGGGAGCCAAAGGATCAGCCGTCTTCAGTAGACAAAGGTGGAGCAGTTCAGCGGACCCCGAGAAGTCGTGCGTAGCAGCACCTGTTGCCCGAGAGAGAGACGAGGAAAAGACGGCGCTTTCGGATGGACCGGAGGGTGGGCGGGCGCGGTGGCTGCGTCCCGGCAAGGGCGCAGTAATTCGGTTTCGTAACGGCCTCGTTAGGCGAGCCCCGGGCAAGGTTCGACCACAACGAGCCGGGTTGCTCGCGTGTCTCTGCTTGCAGCAGGACAACAAAGTGAGAGCGAGCAGACGGGAAAAGAAGACATACAGAGAATGAACAGAGAATACTGAGAATGAACAAAAGCAGCATGCCGTCGAGAGGCTCAGACAACTGAACGGCGTCGTCTCGTGCTCCAAGGTTTCCCTAATAGAATGCAGCAAACGGTGCCCGCTCGTACCCAGTGAGCCGTTATGTGCTCACGACTCGTTCTCGCGACTAACTCGCAACAAAGTGATGAGATCAAACTGTTTGTGCTTGTGCAGAGCATGCTGCTTCAGAAACGCTGCGAAACAGCCACACGCGCCTTCTCTTGAGGCGTTTCGAAAGCGACAAGGGCGCATCTAAATACAAACTCGATAAATTCTGTTTTCTGAGATAGTAGGTGCGTCCCAAATGCAGCTAGAGAGAGCCGCCTTACGGGACACCATGCCCGAAGCGCGCCGCTACTCGAAGCTAATGCCGACTACAGGAATATGCGCACGCACACAATCGGGGCTCCTGGCGTGGATTTGAGAGTCCGTCTCTTACACTTGGTGCACGCAACTAATAATTGGGCAGAAACTTCGCTTCCTCTTCACTCAAAGATTAAAATGCTTCATGCACACACACAGAGGAAGTTGTAGTAGGGGCGCGAAGGAAGCACCCTGCCAGTAAAGTTAGTGCGATGCCACCTTAATGAGGACACAGAAGAGCTGTTACGTCCAGCGACAAGCGGGAATAGCTTTCTTCACGCTTCCAGTTGCCTTACTTTGGTAAACTTAAGAACTCCGTCACAGTACTTAGCGATAACTGAACCATTAGGAGAAAATTTATCCATTACTAAAGTCGACTTTGCCGCAAACGAGTTTTCATTACTAACCTACACGTATGAGACTCAAGAGCAAACCTACTTGCGACACGCTGGCGCGACACTTCTGGCCCAACCATAATGTCGCCTCGGGCTTCACCTGTCATCGTTAGTCATCGTAGGCGGCTGCAGACGCCGTCACTTTTCCGCATCGAGTATGTTGTTTCTAGTCTCTTTCACAGGTCGATCCAGGGGATAGCGCAGTCTGAATATAAATGCCACAGGGGCAACTGGGTACCTGCCCCTAGGGTTAACTAGGTCTTTTCCACTGCATGGGTGTGCATGGAACGCTGGGCATGTGCCACTCTTCAATGCGCCTCTAGATGCCAACTTGGGTATGTAATGACTGATGACGATAATTATGACGGTACTGATCCTGGTGGTGGTGGTGACTGAGGTTACGGTTACGATGATTTCTGAAGACAGAAAGATTGAAATACGTTTGCTACACCCCATTCTCGTCCAAATCGCTCAGGAACACACTGTCTTTCATCGACTAACTAGGCGTTGAGTAGCCTTTCAACTATTTTTGTAACCTGTCATCTGCCACCACACGTCAAAAAAAAAAAAAAAAACGCATCCCCATCTCGTCCACAACGGCACCACGGCAACGCCTTGAGAAAATCCCAACATAATTCGTGACGCTGCTCGAACTGCTCCGACAGTGTGATCCGGAGCGACAGAGAGAAACAGACGACGAAGGAGGGGGAGGCACTGGAAGCGTTGCCATGACGACCGACTCCGGACGCGGAGGTGGCAGCCCCCGTGTCTCCCGCGCTTCAGGAAGAGCAAGTGCAGGCTTCGCGGCTCGGCGGAACGCCCCGCCTCACATCCATTCTCATTCCCTAAGGGCCCGTACATGGTCGCTCCGCCCGTCCGTTCCGCCCTCGTCCGGTCGCGAGCGGAAGCCCGAAAGGCGGAAGGTGTCGCAAAATGCGATGCACGCTCAATCCGCACGACCGGAACGCACGCGCACTCCTATTGGGCGACGCGGCCTGTTGACAGCTGGCAACCGTTCGGCGGAGCAAAGGTGTTCAAGGTTGGCAACGACCTTTGACAGCAGACGACACTGGCATATTTTTGCAGATCTCTGATTTCAAGTTTCCGCGTTCCGGTGAAAATGCGACTCTAGGCTGCCACATTCTGTTCTGCAGCCGTATGTGTTGCATTGGCACCGTCATCCTTCTTCGAAACATTGCACAGTCGTCTTATCTGCGCCACCTTTTACAGATGTATTAAAATCGCATCACGTCGCAGCACGCGATGTATTCTCGGACGATTACTTTCAGTGCGAGCTGCCTTGGCTGGTTGAACAAAACCTCTCTAATTATCCAACGTGCTGCGTTCTGCGTCACGCGAAACTGATAGTGTCGCCGGAAGCGCGGTGGAGCGGTTTCTGTAGTGCTAGTGACAGCTTGCAAGAATACGGAACACACGCACATCTGTCGCGGAATGCGTTTGCGTAGGTCGCCAAAACGCACCTTTTTACCACTGAGCACGCGTGTGAGGCTCCGAGTACAGCTTGCTGATACGCTTGCTCGTGCTTTTTTTTCACTCTGCCAATTTTAAGAGAGTGCTTAAAGCAGTTGGATGCATGGAATGCCTTTTCCTTAAATTATTTGCTCAGCGATGACTGAAGTTCTCACCGTGTGCAAAAAAAAAAGTTATGCATAAGTGGTTAACTTCATGCAGCAAGGAATTGAAGGTTAAGCAGTGAATGTACAATTCATTATGACTGGCTTAAAGCAATACGTATGCATAGCAGTGACCTTCTGCAGATATATGCATACTCATGAGATATGTTTCCAAGGGGAGTACTTATTTGAAAGCATATAATTTACATTGCTGATAAGAAAACTTATTTTGAGTGAAATCAAACAATTGCATTCTTTCTTGCCAGCCTGGCTACCCTATATGTTGCCACCTTACTACTTAACATATACCTAATTTAACATTTCAACAATGTACAAACATACCAAAGCGCACAAAATTAAGCACTACCTTGACAGGCATGCTCCCGCTCTCACCCATGGCACCAAACAAGGATGTTCGACTTGAGATTGTTTGATACTGTCGGCATCATACATGCGCGTTCTATTTTGATTGCTGTACATATAAAAAATAAGCTCTAATCAGGTTATACGAGTTAGTTGGGCATGAGCTGCATGTTGTTTATGTATTTATGAAGTAACAACCTTGCTAGCTCATGCACAGCCATATTTTAGGAAAATGGAAAATGCATAGCATAACACAAACAGCTGGCCAGTGCCTGTATTTATTTGAAAGCAAACCGACATTATCAAGTGTAGCTTAGCAGTGAGTTCAGTGACCTCTTGTGGTGTGAAAAGGTTGATGTAGCTAGTAGTTTTGTGTTTGTCTTTCTTACTTAGTTGCTGTTTTAACATGCACATGACAATGAAATGAAGGTGCGTAGGGCAGAAGACAGGGCCACACAAAAAGCGAGGAAACATTCATTGTCATTTTTTTATTTCCATAACAAACCAGCGAATAGTTCCTTAGGTTCAGTTTTGTGAATGATGCACAAGGTGTTCTGCGTAAAACTGAAAGATTCTAGTGCTCTATTACCTATTCACTATTTGGGTAGCCAAATGAACGATACTCCCATTAGCACTGTGAGAGCACAGAAATTTGCAGTCAAGAGGCCGTAGTGGCTCAGCCTCTGTGCCAAATGTAAAATTGTTCCAAAAGAAAACATGCATACTGGTGAATTGGGTATACATTCACATCTACTATTCAAATCCACACATCACAAGTAATCTTTCATTCCTTGGCACATTTCTCGCCATTGTACAGACTTTGTTTCAGCGCTCTGTGTGTGCAGTAATATAACTTGGTAAATCAAAGCTGCGGTTATTCAGTACACTGAAAGCAACTTTGCGTGTGGGTTAGATATAATGCTCCTACATATGAGTCAGCTTAGTATTATCAGCCGCTTTGTTTACTAGTTCACTGTTACGCCTGAACTATACGGTGCCACTGGACAATGCTGTATCCCTGCAGGCATGCTAGAACAGCTTGGATATGCACAAACAACCCTTTACATCGCACTTAAATTAAGGTGGTGTAGATTTGCTGTCACTATGTGCTTGTCAGCATAACTGCCAAGCATTCAAAAAAGTGTTTGAAATGTAAGGGTGGATGCTCAGGTTTGCAGGTGTGACGTTTTACATTTATAGTGCAAGGACACACCGATGAACAGGAAGGATACCACACAAATCCTCGTGTTGTGACCTCGCAGTCACAATGCAAGTAGTTTTCAGTGGTTTTTAGCTATAAACATGTGAAGCAATCTGTAAATTCAAAACTGTATTAAGTAAATTGAGACACCATGAAAAGCAACATAACCCTAAGGTGTACACATTTTTTTGTCACATCAGCTCTTTGCAGGTGCAGGTCAAATATGTATACAAGCTATTTGTAAGAAGTAGGAAGCCTATCCAATATAAACAAGAAACTTACAGGCAAGGTAATCACAACAAACCAGCTGAGACGGTGGTACTATTCTACTTGTTTTCGTTTGTGATAGCACAAGTGTTCCCACTTGTGCTCAATGCGCACTCAATGCGAAAATGACAGCCACTGTTGGCAGCTTGCATGCAAACACACATTCATGTGGTGGCATTGTTTATTTTGGTTACCTGGCCCAGGCAAGTAATGCGAATAGGAGAACAATTATCAAACATCATTAGCTTAGTAAGGCCCAAAATACTCAGTCGGGTAACTATTAATAGCAGTAGTCGAGGGCATGCTTGAAAGGCACCATTAGCAGTCTGCACGTCAAAGCGCAGTCAAGTCGTCGCCACTGTTGGTGAAACGGCAGCACTCAATGCGAAAATGACAGCCACTGTTGGCAGCTTGCATGCAAACACACAATCATGTGGTGGCATTGTTTATTTTGGTTACCTGGCCAAGGCAAGTAATGCGAATAGGAGAACAATTATCAAACATCATTCGCTTAGTTAGGCCCAAAATACTCAGTCGGGTAACTATTAACAGCAGTAGTCGAGGGCACGCTTGAAAGGCACCATTAGCAGTCTGCACGTCAAAGCGCAGTCAAGTCGTCGCCACTGTTGGTGAAACGGCAGCACTCAATGCGAAAATGACAGCCACTGTTGGCAGCTTGCATGCAAACACACAATCATGTGGTGGCATTGTTTATTTTGGTTACCTGGCCAAGGCAAGTAATGCGAATAGGAGAACAATTATCAAACATCATTCGCTTAGTTAGGCCCAAAATACTCAGTCGGGTAACTATTAATAGCAGTAGTCGAGGGCATGCTTGAAAGGCACCATTAGCAGTCTGCACGTCAAAGCGCAGTCAAGTTGTCGCCACTGTTGGTGAAACGGCAGCACTCAATGCGAAAATGACAGCCACTGTTGGCAGCTTGCATGCAAACACACAATCATGTGGTGGCATTGTTTATTTTGGTTACCTGGCCAAGGCAAGTAATGCGAATAGGAGAACAATTATCAAGCATCATTAGCTTAGTAAGGCCCAAAATACTCAGTCGGGTAACTATTAACAGCAGTAGTCGAGGGCACGCTTGAAAGGCACCATTAGCAGTCTGCACGTCAAAGCGCAGTCAAGTCGCCGCCACTGTTGGTGAAATGGCAGCAGTCAACGCGAAAATGACAGCCACTGTTGGCAGCTTGCATGCAAACACACATTCATGTGGTGGCATTGTTTATTTTGGTTACCTGTCCAAGGCAAGTAATGCGAATAGGAGAACAATTATCAAACATCATTAGCTTAGTTAGGCCCAAAATACTCAGTCGGGCAACTATTAATAGCAGTAGTCGAGGGCACGCTTGAAATGCACCATTAGCAGTCTGCACGTCAAATCACAGTGATGTCGCAGCCATTGTTGTATTTGTTTATCTGACGGCAAGTAACACCAATGTAAGCACAATTATTCACCCTGAATAGCTTTGCTGGCATTATTTGTACTAAAAAATTCTGAGTGAAGTTGAATGTGTTTTATTGAGGCAATTATTTAATTCACAAGCCATCGGCATAGCGATCGACGGCCAGGTTCAAACAATGACATTTGTGAAGTAATAAATGGTGAAAGTTGCAAAAGCTATCAGTGCACTGCTTTGCTGGGCTCCATTTACTGAAAAATGTCTTTGCAACGACAAAAGCATCAGACAGGAAATGACACCCCACTGCACAATGTTATTCGTGTTGAACTTTTTTGCCATCATATGTGATGGGCAGCGAAACCATCCGTTTACTAAGACTGATTGCATGAAAAATGCAACAGCATAGCAAGGTATAGTTTCACAATATGGCACCCTTTCATGTGCACTTCTGGCGAGCTGCCACATGCACTGATGCATAAACATGAACTGAGGTAAGAGGCTAAGTTGCTGTGCAACCCCCATGACGCTTTTAAGAAAATCTATCTCTAAACCTTTCTGTTTTCATAGGCGATGAAAATCTGTTTTGAGCAAGTTGGTTAATCACACTGCAGCAACAACAGAAGAACCAAGGACAGAAAACACAGCGAGTAGGCAGACTGAGAAGACGAGGTAGACCAGTGAGAAAGGTTTTAATGAGATGGAAGAGGCCTGCCCTGCCGTGTACATGAGTTAGTGCTTTGAATGAGATTGGTTTATGAAAATGTCTAATGACTTTCCTGAAAGAAAACTAGCAAAAGCAAATGCTAATATAATATAAAAGGACAGAAATAATGGTAAGCGCAAGCACGCATGGAAACAGGCACGTATTCACACACAAATGCGAGAACTAAGAAGAACTCCAACGTAAAGAAATCTGGGAAATAGAAAAAAAATTGACAAACGCAAGAAAACATACATTTACAAACAGACGCGTGTCGAGGTATTATAGGTGCGGGTTCACAAGCTGCTGTGCTTACCTTCTCATATGTTTTCTTTTTTAACCGTTCTCTTAATACTGTCTCGGGAAATTTTAATTGCATTCATGACATTAGTGCTCTCAGGCGCGTCCACATTTCACGACAGCGCTGAACGTCTTGACGTATGCAATTATAATGTTGTTCCCTAATTTCCCCCCACCGATAGAAGCATCTTTAACCATGAAGTAACAACTTTTGAAACAAACGATAGATGTACGAAGCAGAAAAGGCCGGTGTGATAGGGCTTCTCTATCGGGCTACTACATAAGAAAACGCAATCGGCAACACTTATGCTCAGCTCACTTCTGAGCACACGAACATCGCGTAGTACGACCACTTCTACACCCAGTAACGCTGCAACACATCGCACATATATATCACGATTTGTAGCTCGCAAACGCACTTCATAACGGCAAGAGCACAGCTCGAACGTCGCGGTCACCACGGCGCATCGCAGCCGGCAAAACGGCTCATACGCAGTACAGCACACGCAGAATGGCAGCGATAACTAGGCGATAAAAACTTATCGCTACTGATCGTATCGTTACTTTTGGTAAGTTGCGAAGGGCTGGCGTTCACCACACCGCGGCAACGATCGGCATACACAGAGCAGAAACCAAACGTGTACGCTGGGTGCGCAAATCGGACGCTACTTATTTCGCCACGAATTGAACGTGTGTGCTGCTCAGAATGCACGTGTATGTGATGGAGTTCTCGTCTGCGACGCACACGCGAAGCATGGCACAAGAAATCACGAAGTCGACGGCTTGAAATATTTCTTCCGACGCTCTCGTAAACACAACACACACTTCCTGCGCTCCGTATGTTTCTGTTGGCGATCGCACGCACTGATGAGGTCTGGAAGCGTACACCGGCTTGCTTCTTCCGATGACTATCTCCGTGGGTGCCACATATCTCTGGTAAAAATCACAAACAGGAGAAAAAAATAGACTGTTTCTGACGCGGCTGTAGCCTAGGCCTTGCGTCCCTGCTTCGCTTCGCTTCGAGCACGCGCCATGTTTGCTGTGACGACAGCCGAACTATCCGCCTCGGACCAGCCAATGAGAGACGAGCAGGCGGCCGGACGGGAAACTTGCGTCCGCTCCTCGCTCGCCAGTAGAGAGCTATCCGCACGCGACCGGACGAGGGCGGAACGGACGTGCGGAGCGACCATGTACGGGCCCTTAACCACGCTCAACATCCCAACGCGACCACGCACTCGCATCTCGCCGTTCTTCAAATCGAAAAAGGCACCGTCCACACGATCGCTTCAACTGTCCGTGTCCCTACGGCTCGTGACAGATGACGTCGCGCACCTCGTTACTCACGGGCACGAACGAGACTTCACTGCAGTCCAGCCCGGCAAGAACAGAATACTCGTTACATCGTACATCGCTCAAATAGGTGGCACCCCTGCATAACAGTTGACACCCACACGCATGCCACCTGTTGCGCATGTCCTATATTTTATAGCGCCGTATACGTCGCATTTTCTTGAATATAAATACTGCCTTTAAAACCCGATTTTTTTGTGCGAGGTTGTGTCGCGCAATCCGCAAAGTGCACGTACTGTACCTACAGTGGCATTGTGCTGCGAGTTCAGTAACTCGGATGCGCCCATCGGTGATAGGCTGATTCGAACCTCGCGGGCGGGGAAAATTTTCTTGTATAAGAAAAAGAAAAACCGTATGTCGATAACACTGACAGCTTCGAGACGCGAGACTCTTGGCCGTGAAATGACCATGCGAATGTAGAACAAATATGGCATATGCGAAATCGAGTGCGAATTCAGGCTGTTGCAAGCGTGCTATACATGATCGCACTGCTAATCTGGTTAACCCGCTGTAAAGCTAATGATCAAAGTGCATTGAATAAATTCAGCGCCAAGGATTTGCAATCACGCAAGCGCTCTGCGGGCTATTGGCCTCGAGCTCCGCCACTGGAAAAGCTGGCGCCACCGTCGGCGTGACGTGGCATGAAGGATCACGTGGACACAGCGGCTGCGTCGGCTGTTTCGGAAGCGCCGAAGAGAGCTGAAAACGAAAGTTTAAAGTCGCACCTGTGCCACGGTTCTGATTAAGTGGTGCGGCTTTACCGCCTTGGGTGTCTGATTGACAACATCTGAAACTACTATAATAGGTAGTGGCTGCCTTTGGAGACGTGCAGCATGGTAGGCTACTGCTTGGTGCCGCAGTGCCGGACATGCGCAACAGAGCCCGGTGTCAGCCTCATTCACACGTGGCCGCAGGGCAAGGAGCTGCGCGAAGCTTGGCTGGCGAAATTTAGAACAGGCAGACAGCCATCGGCTACAGCTCGCGTATGCAGCAAGCACACACGCGAGGAAGATTTCTGCAACGGCGCCGGGACTGCGGGATGTTCGGTGAGTAGCAGAAAACGCGCACTGAGACGCTCGCCCGCGCCCGTTGCCCGGCTGAATGTCAGGACGGTTTGATATATGAGCTTGTTGATGCTAGGTACTGGCAAGTTCTCTGGAACGGAAAGGCAGCGGTAGGAAGCACATTAAAAAAAAGGCATGGTGTATGGTCATGTTTGTGTTATGAATTAATGCACTGGATTACAAAAAAGAAGCAGAGGGAAATCGCAAGCTCAGAAGACCGATAAACGTACAGTGCGACGCAACTTGAGAAATAAGATTGAAATGTCCAAGAATTTAGAAGAAAAGATTGAATCATCGCGACGGCACATCACAGTCGCCGTAGGCGTCGAAGTCTCTATAAGGAAAATATTTTTGAACAGTTCTGATAGCGTGCACGCAAAAATAGTTGCTAGTGTACTGGGAAATGCTCATATGCTGCGGCCTAAAGCTCACGGCACGGTGCGAAAATGCGCTCACCGCGAAATCAAAACATTGTGCGCGTACATACATGCAGATGCGCAGTCGGTCGCCGTGAACCCGTGCGATGGCTGCACGCACTGAGGCTTCCTTCTGTTATGTGCCATTTGGTTACACAGACCACCCACTATAAGAATATATTTCACGTAGTTTGCGCTCAGCGACTGCCGACCTTTCATGCAAGAAGGCGGTTCGGGAGACTACATCGCGGCGACCGCGCGTAGTGGCCTTCACTGTACGTATTCGGTAAAGAGAGATCGTCTAAACGATTCTGTGCTTTCAGTTTGCCCAATATTATATCGACAGTCAAAAACATCTCTCGTTTTGAGAATACCTGCATAAATGTCCAGGAGGGCTGCCGCGTGGTGCTTTTATTGAGAGCCGTATGCGAAACATACGGAGAGCGCGCTCATATCCCTCATACTACGCAAGGGGGGCGCTTCCCGACAGATGGCGACTCCGTAACTCCTCGCCGCCAATATGCACGTGCACGTCAACCTCGGTCACTTGTCACTTGATTGTCACTTTCTCGCAGTCGGAACTAAACAGTTCTTATTCGCTGCACAATGAAGTGGGAAACGATAGAGTTCGTTGAGCGGTTTACAAAAAGTAAAAGGGCAGGACAGAGAGGGGGTAGGGAAGAGAGACGGGTTAATGTACGGGCAATCAGCATTAAAAGTACTATAGGCTGGCCTCAAAAACAATTAGCAGGGCATCAAAATAAAGGCATAGGCAATTTAGAACAAACACGACATTAGAGGTGTACTGATATATAGCACGGTTTCGTTACAGCCACGGCACATGAAAACAGCAACTGGCTGGCTGGCGATTTCTTGGCCGTGAATAGCCGCTGAAAGCGGCTACAACTGCACCGAACAGAAGGTAAAATAGGCAACCCTGCAAAACGCACTTGTGATTAGCGCGCTGCCAAAGAAAGCTAAATAATCCGATCGAAGCAGGATCGTCGACGTGAGTGTGTATTGGTAGGTACACGCACAATACCTTGACAAATCCGAGAAGATTGCTTTCCTGCAAACTTAATCGACACCGCTAATGATAGGTAAACTAACAAAAGGCGCCAGGTGTAGCCGGAAAAAGACAGCGATAAAGACTTAAAGCGCGTCGTCTACAGGCAGATTGAGCGACAAATGATGTGCAGTTTTCATCCCTTCGAGGATTACTAGAGAGACGGTCATCCGCGTAAATTACGTAACTTCTTTGACGTCAGCAGAAGCTCATTAAGACAGCATCAAACATCGTTAAGCAATGCGCGGACGCAAGAATGCCCAAATAGGCACAATTAACTGCGGTCGACCGGGAAAAACCGCACACTATTGTTTTCTTAGACTACTTTCCTCTTAGACAAGAAGCGTCAACTAGTGGCAGAAACGCGCTAAACTCGCAAGAAAGTGTCCGTGCGAATACCCAGCCTTCAGCTTAAGGTCAATTAAGGAATGGCGAAGTGAGATAACGCACGCCTGCAGAGGAGATAAAACGCAAGAAGTCAGACAAGGCGGCTAACACAATCGAAGGGGCCATGACGTATACGTTGCCGAAGCCCATCACACAGACGAGCAGCCAAGTGTCCATCATTTGATGAATAATGGAAGCACGCTAGTCGGAGGGAAGAGAAATGGTGAAAGAGGGTGTGGGTGGTGGCACAGCAGCCGGAGGAAGCAGGGGAGGAGAGGGGAGCCGGGGGAGGGAGTCATCGCATCACTGATTCAGGCAACGCGCGGAACGGCGGCGCGTCCGACCGGCTTCTCACACGCAGGCCGTGGCTCCGTCGAACAGACAAAAAGAAAAAGCGCCGCTACTACTGCACGCAGCTACGAACTGCTATCGAGCCACCAGCTCGCAGCTCTGAATAATACCCGGCGTAGCGAGATGAAGAAAGCCCGTTCTGACGCGAACACCCGCTTGCAGCAGTCGTCCCCCTCCGTCATTTTTTTTCTTTCTTTTACCTCTCCCCATCATGACATCTATCCCGAGATAGAAAAATAAAAGAAAAACAAATTCAGTGGCGATTTGGCCGTAGATGCGACAGAAATGCGTTATCACGTCGCACCTCCCGAGTCCATAATTTAAACCGCGTTCACCACATTGCGAAGTTGTTCAGTTCAATCGACACACGTCCTGCCTCTTCGATGAGCGAAGTGCAAGTGACGGTGGTCCGGAACAGACCACCATCAGTTGCACTATATGTATACGTGAATGGTTTCCCAGACTTCACATACACTTCGGCTCTCCTAATGTTAACGCATTAAATCATTTCCTAATAGCAGTACGCCGGGTGAAGCAATTTTCGACACTACGGGCGCTACATGGCAAGCACTGGATTTCTCTCACGATAGAACTACTTTTGACAGCGAGACCATTCGTCAGGCCCGACATACACGCTGCAATGCGCGCTCTGGATGGCAAAAAAAAAAGAAAAGAAGCTAGCTGGTCAATCTAAAGTGCGCTGGCCGCGCACTCCCGCGACCCACGCCTACCTTTGCATCCACACGAGCGCTTGGTGGGCGACGACCGAGTGCCCTCGCGCAGCATGTTGTCGTACATGAGAATCCACATAGAATCCGCGTCCCACAGCACGGCACTTCCGCTGACGCCGGCGGTGCCGTTGACCGCAGCAGGGGGCGACGGCAGAAACGCGGCACCGCTGGACACCGCACCGGCGGCCGCAGCGGCCGAAGTACCGTTCGGCGTCGACGCAGAAGGCTGCGGAGGCGGCGGCGAGTCCGCGGCATGACCGTTGGGTGCCGGCGGCGGATGGCGATGGCCAGCTGGGCTGGATGCCACACCCGCCGCGGCGTCCACTTCTCCACCGGTGTCGCACGGCACCGTCGACGGCATCGCCGCCCTCCGACGACAACGACGACAACAAGAAATGCACACCACACGCGCACAACATGCACGCCGGCGGAGACCCTCGAAGATGCAGGAGCCGAACGCGCTAACAACGGCGACGCGAGACAAGAACGCCCTCGTCTACCTCTCTAGCAGACGACGAAGGGAACGCGGCGCAGTAATCTCGCAGAAGCCGAGCAGGTGGCCGCGGGCCGCCGCTACGACGGTCTCTTCCTCCGAGGCCGGCGGCGCAGCAGAATGACGCCGCGCCGCTGCCGCATAGCCGCGAGACCAAGCTGCGGGCACGTAGAGGAAAGCGGGCCACTGCGAGCACGGCCGCGTGCGTTCCACTCCTCGCTTCGCACACGCGAGCTCGCTGCGGCGACCGCGTAGCCGACGATCACGCTCGTTCGCTCGCTCGTCGTTGAGGGAACGACGCGAGCCGGCGGCAGCGCTAGCGCCCCCTCGAGCCGCGCTTTCCCGATGGAAGAGGAGGGAGGGCAGCGGCGGCGGCGGCGGACGCCGGTGGCCAATGAGCAGCCGGAGTAGAGCGAATGGATGCTGCGCGCCGCTTGGCACCGCATCTTCCGCACGAGGCCCGTGAACACGCGTCCGTGTATCGGCGAGAGCATCGCGTCGGTGCGGTTTTGAGATAAACCAGTGAAAACGAGGAGACTCGCTGCACACGCAAACG
Source organism: Dermacentor albipictus (assembly GCF_038994185.2). Taxonomy (NCBI): domain Eukaryota; kingdom Metazoa; phylum Arthropoda; class Arachnida; order Ixodida; family Ixodidae; genus Dermacentor; species Dermacentor albipictus. Next base: position 144,408,285 of record NC_091824.1, read on the forward strand.
TGACGCTACGCCGGGGGCACGTTTCGCTTTATTTGAGAGGAGAATAGGAAGGATCTGGAGTATTGAAGCGCTTGCATCGATAAAAACATAGGAAAATGAACGGACCCTTGCTTCAAAAGTTTTCGGAATACGGGATCCGAGTACAATCTAAATTTCTCTGCAGCCTATAGGCACAGGTCCTTCAAAAGAACGGTAGAGTTCATACTTCTCCGTACAACCATCGCATCCTTGACATACACTTTACACTTTGTGGTGGAGTTGCGAGAAAATTTAACTTATTCTCATTTTCCGTGCTCCGAAATACTCTTGAGGGCGGCTGTACACTTCGCGCGGAGAAGTCATCTAGCGAGCACGAAGCAAATCGGGGTACCGCATTCCTAGAGTATAGTAGGTGCCTTCCCCTAAATGTCCGACCAACAATTTTTTGACAGTTGCGGAAAATGGCCACAAGCAAAACAAGAAAAAAAATTCCGAGGAGACTGATGCACTTCCTATGGGTTGTGAATGAGAAAGCATTATTTTCAAATTAACACCGCTGAGCGGTCCTTCGAGTTTTGTGTTGCGAGTAACGCACCGTAGTGGTGCATGCAGCCCGAGTCAGCAAGCAGCAGCAGCAGTCTACGGTGCCAACGCCACATGCCACCAACGTCATGAGCGACGAGAGACCGAGGAAGCAACAGCGGCCACCAAGGCCACTCAAGCGCGGGTGGATACAACTTGAGACATGTCGCTGGTCGTCACATAGAAATTCGTTGCCTTTCTCTGAATAAAGAAAAAAAAAGGTGTCCGAACAAAGTTGCATTAATCATATGATTAATATCTTAATGGTATATAAGCATGCACCGGGAAAACGTTGTAGTCAAAGCACGCTATATTTTACGACGAAGAACGAATAGTGCGACAGCACACCGGGCACGTCGGTTTCTTGGCGCCACACGTGGTCACGTGGTGCGTCGGTCCCCTTAGTGTGACATTTTTGAGAAATTGTGAAGGCATCGCGCGTGCTGTAGCGATGGCAGGGCACTGAATTCGTAATGCCGAACAGCTGTTGCGCCCCTCAGTGCCATGGCAATTCCGATTCGAAGTGCATGCAAGGTGCGCGTCTTCAGATTTCCTCAAGACGAAGAGCGACGCAATAAATGGGTGCGCGCCGTTCCAAGGGACAACTTCACTCCTTCACAGTATTCCAAGGCGAGTTATCCTGCAGAATTTTCTTAACGCTTCCCAGCGCGATTAAAATCCGGCAGACACACTTAAGACAATGCTTAAGTGTGGAAATGCGAAAGCATTATAGTCCCTTTGGTGAAATGTTTATTTCCGAAGGTTCCTTACCCGCGCAAGTTCTCGCCTGCGTTCTAAGTGCGCCTTGGTAAGGGCAAATCAAAACGCGCCAGGCGTCTCGATGAACTCGTTTGCCCGCGAGTTCATCACTAGAACGACCGCTCAGCGGCGTTAATATTTCATACGCTCATGACGTGGCTCCACCTACTCCCCATTGGCTGCACCGTCACGTGTGCCATGACGCAAGCACTCGGCACACCTTTAGTCAACCAGAACCGTGGAGACGCCGTGGCGCACCCCGGAGGTACGAGTTGAATTGCCATCCTGACCCAAGTGTACCACATTTTCTTTTCAAAGCCCTCAATTTACTTTGTTTACAGAAACATCACTGAGAACTTTGACGTCAATTCAAGCATTTCTTTTTTACGCGTTTCTACTTTTTGCGCCGTCGACCATTTTTGGTCCTATCGCTTGATCACGCTGGATTTTCTGCCTCATGGGACATATAATTTTGCATTAAAAATACGCAAAGTTTCAGCTCCAAATAGCGTATGATATTGGAAATCTATGCTGCGCGTATTTAAAATATTATTGGCCGCTTTGCAAACAAAGGTTGCGGTTAAACGGGGGTTCCTTTTCTTTTAGGTTTGCGAGCTGCACTTCGCACCAGGATACATAATTCAAGAGGCTTCATACGTTGACAAAGAAACAGGATCGCACGCCCAGTCCGCGCATTCGTCCCGGGATTGTTCCATCGGAATTTCCGGACTTGCCAGCTCATTCTTCTAACGAGCCCACAACGAGAGAAAGCCTCAAGTCCAACCGAAAACAGCCGGAAGCGGCAGCAATCCAGGCAGCTCTCCTAAATTTTGCGGAGTCCTCTCGCCGTGAACAAGAAGAGGCAGACACAATTCTGTGCACTGGAGGCTTAGTGTTCCACTTCAGACGCAGAAAGGTCAACTTTTTGGCACTGCATTGGGGGCACATGGGCGTGTTTTGCTTTTCCACAGAGCCGAAGACGAAGCGATAAAATACTCGTTGTAAAAGCTGACTTGACGACAACGTTCCATTTCACGAAGACGCCGACAACTAAGTTGAGGTGCGATTTGTGTGTTCCGCCTGCTGCGAACGGCAAGACCTGCAATGGAATTCCTTGATAGTGTCGAGGAGGCGTGCGAAACCAAGGCGCATTCGACGTCCAACGGACACACCGGCGATATTGCAGAAGCCGTTTCTTTTCTGCTCAGTAAGCTGTCAACAACGCCGAAGGAATAAGACAACGACCATGGCGATTCCTAGCGGAACAGCTAAGCTGCTGATTTAATAATAAGACGCGGAGGCGCGTGTATAAATACTGCATGCGTATAAATACATGCACAATATTCACCCTCCCGAAAGATCACCCACCGAAAACGAAAACGGTAGTGTCGTCCACATCCTTTCATTGTCCTTCGTGTGAATTTTAGAAGACGTTCAGCCGCCACCTCGTGACGTCACGGAGGCAGCACTACTCTAAAGAAAGTTTACACCCTTTGGGGTGTATATCTGCCACACAACAATAATCGTCGTCTGCCTTGCTTGCGTTTCCTTTCCCGAAAACGCCGAGCCCGCTACTTTCTGTCGGCAATGCTATGTCATGCTGATAACGCGCACGCCGTTCGTTACTGGGAAGTAGCGGGCTCGCAGCGTTGAAGAAAGAAAATACGGAAAAGACAGATGACGTTTATTGTTGTGTGGCAAGATACGACTCAAAGGGTATAAACTTTTCTAAGAGAGTAACTTAACAGCGACGTCCTCTCCCCTCACGCAAAACCTGGCGCGCTATCGCAGCAGCAGATGTTCCCTCTTCGCCCACTGTGCAACGCCGAAGCGCGCTCGTGAAGTGGCGCCGTAGCCAATGGGAATTTAGGTGGAGTTTCGCTGCTCCAGACGACAGACGCTGGCTTTTTCGCTCAATGGGCCATCTGACGCTTTCGCATCAAGAAACGGTTATCCGATAGCAATTTGCTGTCCCCAGCATTGCTTGAACGAAAGCGCGCGCACGGTATGCTCTTAAAAACAAATGTTACGGCGCTCAAATGACGAGGACGAAGCGAGACACAAACGACATATACGGGCGCCAGCTTCCAACTGTTTATTCACCACAAACCACGAAATTTTATACATGAAACCGAAGCGCAAAGTATTCACAGTAGAGACAAACTGACAGTGGTAATGGTAGCCAACACTGCTCGAAAGCTATGTGCTGCTCCGTGAGCTTGAAGCAACCAAATAGCTGTTTGCTGACGACGAAAAAGGCTGCGACGGGGTGCAGCTTTCGGTGACGGCGTGCAGCTTTCGGCGACGGCGTTACCAGCCAATAAAAGACCAATACACACAAAAAAAGTAACACAGATATATCAGATCAATGTGAAACACCGGGGGGAGGTATACAGCCACTGCAAGAAGCAAATCGCGTGGGGTGAGGGGACGCGGAGGGGGGGGGGGGGAGGGGTATGCCGAAGGGTGGGGGATGACGCAAATGCGAGGCACAGAAGAAGGAAATAAACAAAACCGCAGAGGGAAGGCCCCACTCTCTGGCATTCGGTTTGCCTTCAAAACCTGGCGCCCTTTGTTGCGCGCAGCCCCCCCGGCTCTATCGCACACCAGTGCGCGGCGCAAGGACAAAGGGAACCGTGCCAACGCCCTCCGGTTGCGCTCATACTTATGCACGCTGCGTCGTGAAGGAAAATAAGAAAAGAGAAAGAATCAAGTTAAAAGAGGCAAACGCGGCCGTCTGGTGGTTGAAGCACGCGAGAAAAGGAATCGATCCGATTTTCGACCTTGTCGCGCGACAGACGGCAGACAGTTCTGTAGTCGGTCAAATCGAACAGCGACGACCGCGGCCTATAGCCGCGCAGGCGGCGGCGCGCGGTCGCTCTTTGCGCAATTAGCCAAGTGTATAGCGAAGGCCCAAGAGCGCCAATTGTACTCACAAGTGCGAAACGATTCCCTAGTGGTGATGCGCTTGACGCACTTTTTAAGTGGCAAAATGAGGGTAAAAGAGCGCCGTCTTGGTGGTTAGAGCACAGCACGGGGAAGTAAATTGTCGCCATATTCTCTCTCTCTCTCTCTCTCTCTCTCTCTATATATATATATATATATATATATATATATATATATATATATATATATATATATATATATAGCGTGTGCGCGTGCGGATGGATATTAGGAAAAGAGGAACAGACTGAAGGGGTAGAACACGCATACGAGTGAGAAAAAGAACATCAAATTATAGGATAGCCGAAAGCACAATAATGCTTGGAGAAAATAAAATATGCAGATCCCACGCACTATAGGATCGATGGCATGCGAAACATTTCTCAGTTAGCTGCATGGCTATCCAGGCATCGCTCGGCGTTCCGCATAGTTTACGCGAGTTCATTCGCGAGTGACGGGAGTTTGTGGCATGCCGATTGTTGGGTCCTCCATATGGACGGGCGTAACACAGGTTGTGAAGTCATATGAAACTAGGTGTTATACAGTCGTCCGTAACTATGTCTGTGTCATGTGGTATAGGTCCGGCAAATAAAAAAAAAAGCGCACAGTTTCTACATAGCGCCAGCTATGTAGAAATCCGATATTTCCGATAATAGTAAATCCGATAATATTTACGGCGACACTATAGCCTATAACCAGTGTCGACTCTCACTGTGCTGCGCCGTTTCTATGCGGAATTGCTCCAACCGTGAGGTTGGATGGAACACCTTCACGGAGAAGCCGGCGATCTGCACTGGGGCCCGCCGAGGGCCAGTGTCACCTGCTTAAAGACCCTCCTTCCCCCTGGAACTTGCGCGCTGGTTGGTTCCTGCTATGCAGGGGGCCCTATTTAAGGCTGTAAGGTCCGCTGCTACATCGGGTACTTCAGAAATGAACAACGTATAAATCACTTATTATATATCTTCGTTGTTTTTCGACATTTTATTGCCCGACTTCGTCGTTGTCTCCTTCCGCCTGCAGTAAAGACCAATTAACCCTGCGAGATCTTATCAATAAGACCTTGACAGGAAATAAGGCTTTATGACAGGAAAGTCGGAGCAAACAAATAAAATTCGACAGCGCTAAAAAGGCAACATCGTTATGTTGTTAAAGGCGATAACAAGACAGCATCGTTATTTTCTCTGGTACTACAGAAATCGCACATTCACACCCACTATTTCCCGCTCTCCCAACGTACTATATCGAACCGGATACCATTATTGTAAATGCAGGGTGTCTACCAAGCTGACATTTCCAAATTCCCCGGGCTTTCCAGGTTTTCCCAGAGTGCCTTTGCGAAATTATAATTCCCTGTGTGACATAGTACTTTGCTTCATGTCAAGACAGGCTGACGCCATGTCGTCCGATGCTGTCACTATCTAGTAAGCATGTTAAACAATAAAAAAGAAACGACTTAATCAAGTCTGAATAGTAAGAATTACTGTTTATCTTACTCCAACAGAAAACTGAAGGGGTGGGTTAGTTAAATGCACAGCAAATAACATATTTTCGAAATAAATCGTAAAACCTATTGCAAGCGGAGTCGAACATCCTCAAATACGAATATGAGATGCATAAAGAAGCAAATATTTTCGAATATAAGCTATTTCTATCAACTGATAACAAGCTCATTGGTATGAGGCCCGATCTTTGTCACAAGTGAGATTATCTCGCAACAGCTGTTAATTCAACCTCAACTGCCCTGACATACTCTTAGCCCATGCACAAGGCCTTATTGTAGCGTTTCACTGCTTTAAATAGCTTATTTTGGTTTGTATGAGGGACATCTGCATCTCAGCGTTAGCCAAGACTTTGCTTTTTTGAGCTCAAGCGCCTTCAAAGAAGCGGCGGCACACTTCCTTTCCCGTTCACTCCTCAATTCGTAGGTCTTTTGCGTTTTTGTCCTCCTTCCGCCACGCGTTTGTCCAAACGGACCATTTGAGGCATCCTCTTGGCCGACTGTACAGTCAACGTCTGTTTTTTCGGACTCCCTAGGGGCCGCGAAAACGTCTGAAGCAAAAAAAAATGAATACGTCTTTTACTGCCCTAAAAGGGCTCAGATCGCCACAGGCACATCCGAAAAAGCTCCGAATGCCTGCGAGTACACTTATTAGGTATGTTCGTGCTCGTACTGTGACAGGAGATGGATGGTGCACGCGAGTACAATTACGGAATACATACCGTGTCCTGTGACAATTGCCCCTTCTCACGCCTGTTACGCTTCACCGCAATACTTTCAAGTATGCTTCACAACGTAACGTTGCTGTAGTGAGGCGAAGCTGACTTAAAAAGCGGCATTATGCAACGCGTCGTGCTTTCCGAGCTTCGAAGCCAATCGCGTGGACTACAAAGGCGGATTCGGTGCCATTGCTGACAGCGGCGAATTCTTTCATCGAAAAACACGGTACCGAACGGCGAGAAGCTTAATAGCGAACGTCGAAGCAGCTAGGCCGGGCGTTGCCGCGGTGGTGGCTGCGGCTGCGAGCGTATCTGCGTGCGAGCGCCGGTTCGAGGCGGCGAGGTAATCAATATGGCGGCGGTGGTGGCTGTGATTATTACCGTTTAGGGCCTGCGGCACCGCCAAAAAGTCAGGAAAACCGGACGCCGAAGCATTCTTGCGTACGAAATTTCAGACGTTCTTATACATTTGACTCTATGGGGCACGTGGTGGAGCAGCGAAGCCGTGCGAATAATCGGCTGTCCGGAAAGTCGGTCGTAAACTGCACACTGGCAACTCCTCCAGCCGGCGACACGGCGTAATATACCATTTGTTACGATTCTTCTGTTACTCGAGCCAGCATTACCGCGATTTTCATTTCCTTTCAATAAAATTACAACTAATTTTCACTGATAGAAGCACAGGTTCCCTGAGTTTTCCCTGAGTATTTCCAGACTGCTCAAATTCCCCGAGAATTCCCGGTTTTCCCGGTTGGTAGACACGCCTAAACGTCTCTGCCTGCCTGCCTTCTTCCTCTTCTCTCTAGCTGCATGTGAAACATAAGCACTATATGAGCGAGAAGTATTAGGCAAACCGAGAGGCTCGGTTTCTTGTGTAACTATATAAACCGGCCATTCCGCCCACAGGAAAAGCTGGCAGTTTTCTTTAACTGAAATGTAGAAACAACACTGGGCTAAATTTGCGATAATCTTCAAATTATTAACAGAAAGCTTTAGCTTGTCCATATGGATACGTACGTATTAGTCTTCACTGAATACCAGGTTACCGCAGACGCGGACGGCAGTAGGAACGCTCGTCGGGCCACCATGTGACGCTGCAACAGCTACGCGTTCGGAACGTTTTTGTTAGATGTGCGTTCTCGTCAAAGGAAGAAAAAGAAACGCACGTTAATGATTACGTTGCTGTCGACGCTTTACACCAGCAGCTAAACAGCATACGCAAGCGTAGCATAGTAGCACAACATAGCACAGCACTATAGACCTCGCAATAACTTGCTTTCCTCGTAAGACTCTGTGCCACAAGGTGGCGCCACCAACGCGACCGCTCACGTCTACGTTTTCACTAACCCGGTAATCCGTAGCCTACTACGCATGCCGACAAGCTAAATCTGTCTAGTAAAGGAAGAGGCAACTGAAAGCGAAAGAAAATTGCTGCTACTGCGGGCCGAACCCACAACCTCCGCACGACGCCTGCGGTATTCTGCCTACAGAATAAAACCCGCTGAAACAGGACCCGCATTTGTCTTGCGCGCCTAAGTGTGGACGAGAAAAGGAAAAGAAAGGGAAATGAATAGGTCAACTCCGACATGGAGCCGGCGCTTCTCGATGACACGGAAACAATGACCTAAATATAACACGCCTTGACCCTTGGCACGCCAGTTCGTCGCATGGCTGCTCACAGCATGTTTTCCAAAAGACAGGCTGCTATAGCGGGACCACTTCACTCCGCGAAGAAATGTACACAAGGCTTGCAGCCGAACAAACAGGGCAAAAGAGCAGCGATACACTTGCAAGAAACATGACGCAAGAAAAAGGAACGTGTACCGACACCGTATACAGCAGCTAGAGAGAGATTCGTAGCGCCACTCCGTTACCAAACCCAGGGGCGTTATGTCAACGATCTCGGCGAGCGTCTCGAACAATAGCAACTGAAAATGGCTCACGTTCAGTACAGAGAACAGTTAAGGCTGGAGAATATGCGGCGGAGCACGGGCAAGGCGCCCTTGATTGGCCCACAGTGTGACATCAGGTGCCGCTAAATAGATCATTTTAGCATAGCAGTGGCGTTATTCCGTTACCTCCTGGTTATTCCCAACAGCGCATGGGCAGCTGGCGGTATCGCTAAAGGTAACGGCAGAACAGTGTGCACAGTACACCATGTCACAGGGTGCGGAATTCAGGCGTCCTCTCGCGACACGCATTTATTTTTTTATTCATATTACCTACAGCGCCTAAGTGGCATTACAGAGAGGAAAGGGGGGGGGGGGGGGAATGCGTACATACATATTGTAACGAACATGGAAGCAGGATACAAGAAATGTTTCAGCATTTTCAGCAAATACCGCGCGTTGCGGCAGGTACGCCCCCTCGCCTCCTCCCCTGGGCCGCACTCTCGCCTGCATGTCGGATGCTACATGACGGCTACACAGGCTGCAGGGAAATGGCAGCCCCGTGTGCAGCAACAGTGCCGATGTGGAGACGCTCGGGCACCTCCTACTTCACTGTCCTGCTTTCAGTGTGGAGCGCACGGACTTGCGTTTATCGTATCGGCGTTCGGGCTGCCTTGCGACACGACCAACGCGCTACTTTTTCCTGTAGCCCACTCGTCTGTCAAGAGTGCGCTTGCGGCACTACTTGACTTCTGCAGTGCGACGCAACTAAGAGCGCGGCTCTGAGCCACGCACTGTTTTTTTTTTTTTTTTTGCCGCCTTCTTTCCTCTCTTTTTATCTTTTTCTCCCCATACACCTTTCCCCGTGCAGTGCTGTTGAGGTGTCCTCCTGTGAGAGACAGTTACGGCATTGCACTAATCTCTTCCGTTCTCTTTAAAGTCACTTCACACGGTAACAGAGCAGTATTAGCCCTGAATGCAAAACAAGCGAGTGTACACATACAAAGCGCCGCAGCGAAGCTGGCGTTATCAGTAATATGCACAATGGCTGACGGTAGTGATTCCAGTCACGGATCGTTTGGGGGGAAAATGAATTTCTGAGCAGTTCAGTTCGGCTCTTGTATTCGCGTACCTTGTGCGCATGATACAAACGGCTGGATACATAATGAAGTCGTAGAATGTACCTATCGCGGTCTACGCCAGTCCTAGAATTATTGATGGTGTGGAAGAACTTCAGTCGTAATTTTTTCCTTCTCTCTTGGAGCAGCAGAACGTTCCACCTCTCTTCGCACATTTCTTCAACCACAAGGCGTTAGAAACGCCTTTGCGTAACTATTCTGAAGAGGAAAAAGAGAAAAGCACTATACGATATAGATTACTGCTGTCAATACCTTCGTGCCAACAGATAGGTAAAAAACAGTCACTGCAATTTAGTTCTGTGAGTGACGTCCTACATACCCCTTCTCACAAGTCGCTTGCAGCACTGTGCAAGCTGTATGATTCCTTAGAAGGCCGAATGACCCTTCAAATGTGTTCATCCGCACCACGTTGCCTTCTCAGCGGCTGCTGAATTCGCAGTATACGACATGCATGCGCAAAGGTCTTAACATGTCACGTATCGCTCTAACGTATCTTGTACCACGAAGAACAAAACTCTCCGATCCTACCCTTAATCAGACAGTTCCGCCCGGAACTATATTCCACTACACAAGCATATGGCCTGCGTACGCCTCGTCAACACTCTGTGTGCTCTAGTCGACGGTACAGTCACAAGATGGAGCAACCAACGTTACTAATGTGCCCATCTGTCTCTCTCGTGTTTCAACATTCCGCAAACTGCACACGTTTACAGGCAGGCTGGGACTCTCTAATAGCACGAGCTCTCCGCGCGGTATCAGCGTCACCGGGCGCTTGTACGCACACATGCGCTTCACCAAAGCACAATGCTCATTATTCGATATACATTACACTGAATCGTCCGCTGCAGCGTTCCGGTTCGCATCTCGAGCCATCGGCGCCCTGGGAGATAAGGAGCCGAGCCGCCGGATACAAGCGTCCGGCCACGAGATTACATTCCAGCAGAATTCGTTTGCGCCGGATCTTTTACGCTGCGAGGAATTTCCACATATGCGGGGAGCGCAACGCTCTCTTCGAAATGCTGCTGCTACTGCTGTTGCGGCCTCGACAGCCGAAGTCGGCGGCGAAATCACTGGCCGATCGGCGCCGCACTGCTCAGACAAGGAAATTCCTTCCACTGTTACACAACGGCACACAGCGGGTGCGCTACGGAATATTACCACGCTACACTTCCTCCATGCCAGAGCGGAACGCACACCACCGACAATGCATTCGGGAGAGAGCAAGACTGGCGCGTTTCTGGTATGCACGCCGTCGCTCCGCTCGAAGAAGACGCAGCTTACGGGAAGAGTTCAAGGGCACGCGCACTCATCGGTGTCAATAACCATGCCAAGAAAAACTCGTTCCTCCGAGCAGCACAGCGAGGCCGCAAGATGTGAATCTGGCTGCAAGCAGTGCACAAAAGACCACCCTGCGGTTTTTTGTGAGCGCACGCTGGCAGGAAACATATGCACGAACGAATGACGTCACCTAACGCCAGCGGCATGTGCGGAACTTGGAAAGAAAGTGAGTCTCATCGTACTGCGATGCATATACCAGACAGATTTGATACACAGAGCGCGGAGGCGCCTAGAATCCATGGGTCGACTTGACGTGGCATACACGATGAACAGGAGAATTTAAAGAAAAGCTGCATATCAAAGATCCCGGTTGTAAAGTTAGGTGAGCATAAGATAAACCAATTGGAAACAAAGGTACGATTTCATGTGCTGCTGCTGTGTACTACTGGAAGCAATCAGGGAACTCTGAAGAAAGGGTTTCCTTCTAGGGCTTAGAATCGAATACGAATCGACAAGTGGCAGAAGCGGATCAAATCATATATCTAATAGGATTCAAATAACGAACACCCCTTTTCAACATCAATATGGAATTACCTTCACATCCTATTATATTCACAACGCTAGGAAATTTAGGTTACATGGCACGCAATAAAGAGCTACGAGTATTAAAAGCACAAATGGGGCATTAGCAGCAAATGAGCAGGTTATTCGCATACCCTGGACTGATTGGTGAGTGCGACTGAAACAGCTAATCCGTAAAATTCTGGCACTCTGAGAGAGGCAGCATGCTCCACTACGTAACATATTGTATTTTACGTCTACTGTGATCGCCTGAATGAGATTGCTTCACGTTAGTCGGCGATTTGAAATATCCGAAAATTATTTTTTAAATATTCATATTTTCGAATAGGGCAATATTCGCTTCGTTACTAGAAAGCTTCGAATACTCGCACACCCCTAATTCTTTGCTTATATTTAAGAAAAGTCGCAGTTTCGCCCGAAAGGCGAAGCATCGATTGCGATAGCAAATTAGTGGACAGCTATACGAAGCAAGAATAGTAGTTTTATCGGACGCATAAGCTTGCCAGCATTCGCTTACTCACTACATTAACAAGCATGGTATCACGCGCGCAGGAGAAAACATGAACACATCTCACTCGATGACCACACAAACTCGCTGTCAAAACGCTGGAGTGAGAAAGGCGGCAGCAGCAGCGAGCGAACTGACCTTCGTGCTGCCTCTCGTTTCAACGCGATAAGCGGCAAAAACACAGCGCACAGGAAGCATATCAGCACTTGTGCACTCTGTCATCGCAGATCGCTTTCAAGATAGGGCCCGCGCATCCGCCGCCAGTGTACAATCACACAAACAATGGCGTGGCGAATGCGGAAAGTCGACGCCCAGTCCTATGTCACATTTATATTTTCTGACGTATTTTGTACCGTTATATTTCGGCTTGCGTGAGAAGATGGCGCTGGGAAAGAAAATGCGCTCAAATACCATGACAATTCCAAAACGGCTGGACGTCCGATGTGCACAAGGGCTTCGTGGGACGCGTGTTCCTTGTCCGTTGTGGATTCTCATATATGTGTGCCCAGGGGCAATCAGAGTGGTTTATAATTTCTAAAGACAGCCTACACGCGACTTCAAGAACGTCGTACTGACTAATTCGAACGCACAGGTACGGCTAAGGCTAAGAGACTTTTTGCAGTGGCTACGTCCGCCTTTAGAAATAGTTCGATGTTCTTGATCGCAATTGTGCGAAATTGTTCTTTATATATGCTTAGTATTGAATGAAGAAAGTGTTAATCCTCAGCAACAAACAACTGTGGTATACAGCTCTTTTAGATCAATTTCTTTTTCATTGCGTTTTTTCTTCTTTTCTTGCAGGGGGGGGGGGGGTATTGGCAGTCCATCGAGGCAGCCTCACGTGCACGCTCGGCACGAGCGAACGCCGTTGGCGCGCGGCGAAGCATGGATGGAACGCGCGGAGCGATACACTTTCGTCACCGAACTTTTTGCGTAGCTTCCACAGCGATGCACCACATTTCTTAAACGGAGTATAATCCGCATTGACGGAGATGTGTACGCTGGAATCATGAGGATCGGATCGCGGCCTCCGAGACCGGATAGCACGACGCCCGATCTCGCAGGTCGTAATCGGATTGGCGTGAAGCGCTTCGCCAGCATCTATTATCTAGCTGTGGTATATAACCACCGAGCGTGCTGCAAGAAACGCCTTACTGCGACGGAACCACTTCGACGGGGCCTACGCGGTTAGATACAGGACGCTGCAAGAACGGTCTGCGCGAGAAATGCGAAACCTTGGCGGTGGCCGTTGACCACGCTGCGAAGTTGGCCGCTGTCAGCTCGAGTCGCAGCCAAGCAGCGTGCGACGCCAGCCGAGCTAGCGAAACTGCAGGACCCTTAAGGCGTTATCGCCGGCGCAACCCTGCAGCCTCCTCGTCCACATTTTTTCGTTGGCGTCAAACAACTCTTGGCACCGACCGCCTCGACAAACACCTTGAAGGCACGTTCGCGCTATATAGCCTCTCCACCGACAACCGGGGAGCTCCGCGGAAACGCGCTATTCCTGGAGAAAGAAGCCACAACTGAGGGCACGAATCCGCTTTACTTCTTACGCACTCTAAGAATGAAATTCTGGCTGTTTCTTCATTTTTTTTCTTCTTCTTCTCTCGTACGCGATGCGCCGACGCAGTCCGGAAGGAGATGTGCCAGTTGGGTAACTCCTGAAGGTGACATCAATTTAACTCAAAATCCAGCAACGGCTGCGTAATAAAGTCGTGGTTTTGGGAACGCGTGTATTTCTTTCTCGTAGCGCTGTTTTTAAGATAGTTCCATACAATTGTAGCACGATAGAGCACAATGGGAACGAAAACAAATTTTACAAAAAATCTTCCTGCTACTCGGCGAAAGACTGCGGGAACGTTCGTGACGCATGGGCAAAAGTGCAGTCAAGGTGACAGGGACAAGAACGACACCTTAAAAAGACGATGCTACACACTAGAGTGAATATAGCGGTTATATCGTTAAGCTGCAGGATTTACAAAATATGGCCTTGTATGTTCGAACTGCAACCATGTGTACAGAAATAGAATAGCACATGTATAATAAGAAGCGCCCCGATGCCCATATGTATAATGTGAAAAATCACAACTTGAACCTGATACAACAGGGCACGTGAAGAAAAATAAGAAGAAAATGAATCCGCAGACTATATACTTCGGCAATTCCTCTAGCGCTGTGCTCATGGACAGCGACAGCAGCAGGCTGGCGCTCATCCTTCGCGAGAACAACTTTGCGATACACACACGGTCCTCGTCCGCCAGTGCATTGCCTGGTGTGGCGTGGGAAACATTGTATAAGTTAACAAGATACCGTAAGGACTACACACCGTACACTGGCAAAAACAAACCCAGTTGTTTTGCCTTACGCGGTGAACTTCACGTGAAAAATGTGTTTGCGCAGCAGACAAATATAACCAGCTCTTGGCAGAAGGCCGTGTATGCGGTGTTTCCTCCTCGGATACAACGCCGGTAGGTGTACTGCCCTCGGCAGTGCCTCGAGTAAAAAGCGGGCAAGGGGTTTTTTTCCGCGTGCACCGCACGCTGAGCACGCAAACTCACCGACGCGACGACGCCCCGGTATAAGCATTCTATACGTGCATCGACCGAGCAGCAGACGTGAATGGAATACGCGTGTATGGAAATGCTGACACAACACGCTACCGCCGTTTAGCCACGGCGTATGAAATAAGACGGGATTTTCGTTCACGCTCGACGCGATGCCATGGCGCCATCATTAGAGAGTAACAGCTTGACAAGTCCGCATTTGAGTTATTATTCCCCTTCATATCACCGTGCAGCTCCGCGGGGCGAAAATTAACAGTCACGTCGCTCAGTTAGGAGTGATAACCAGAAGGGCTCTTCCACTGACCGCTAATATAAAGCTCCCGTGCACGATGGATTAGTGGCTCACAATGGGCGAGCCACTGGGACAAAGCAGTCGGTTCTCGCTCGGAGCCCTTCTACTTTTCCTTTCTTGCTGAACTTGCAATCCTCGCCTACATGCCCGAGGCACCTACGTATGAAGTTCCTTTTATGACACCGATATACCAGGCACTACAAGCTGCCGAAGTCGTAACGGGATATCCCGCTATAGTGCCTGCACGGCCCGTTTTTGGTTCCCTCCGCGGCCCGCCGATAACGGCAGCTGTAAAGCCGTGACGGGCGCAGACACTCCTAAAACATAGCACGGATAGGGCTGTTCACGAACCGGGACTGGCCAGGCACGTATACGGCCAGCTGACAGCCACGCATCGAGCGCCGCTAGAGTCGACGCACGAGCACGAGGAAGTGAAACCTGCAACGCCTTAGAGCTTGGAAAGGGGGCGGCGGCGGCGTTAATCGAGAGAAGCAAAGCGAGCGATTAGGGCCTCCACCACCACGACGACCGGCAGTCACTAATTATCGTGTACGCACCCGGAGATACACAACGTTCGCATGCACCACCTGCGTTACACTGAACACGTAGCTCCGAAGGGGGGGGGGGGGGGGGGCGTTTTGTGCGAGGAGGATAATAGATGACAAATCGGAAAGCGGAGGCGAATATCTATAGCGACGTCCGCGTTCAGCGAGGCGCGGCAGCTAATGAGCGCGTTTCTTGGCCCGTTAATGAAGCCGGGCTGCAACGAAAGCGAAAGCAAATTGCCGCGCCCTGTATCGGCTCGCAAGTCGTCCTACGCACACGGTGCACGAAAGCCAGCATGCGCAGCCAGAGAGGCACGTAGCAACGTGCGTGCGTGCGTGTGAGTGTGCGTGTGTGCGCGCGCGCGTGTGTGTGCGTGTGTGTGTGTGTGTGCATGCGTGCGTGCGTGCGTGTGTGTGTGTGCGTGTGCGTGTGTTAACACACATGCGCGCGCATGTGTGTTATACTGTCCTTCCCACAATCCCCACGTGAAAACGGGCAAGCAAGTGCGCCTAGCAGACTACACGACTCGTCTGTCTACACGATTTTCCTCCAACATATATCCTATCATTCATTTATGGAGAGTTCTATCCTGTGCAGGATAGAACAGCCACAGTGCGAACAGCCACTGTGGGACAGCCACAGTGCACGGGCGTCTGTGCATGCACTGCATCTAACGTCGTGACGCACATCAACCGGAACATCCGCAACGTCACCGCGAGCGGGGAACCTCAAAACCTGGCACCGCCGTCCGCCTTTCGCTTGTGCGCGATTTCTGGCCGACCAAGGCTCCTCCTCCTCCTCCTCCTCGCAGTTAAGAGGAAGCTTTAGCTCGGGTGCTCCTATCTAAATACATGTAAAAGGTGAACTCGTTTTTCTCGACAACAACTGCACCGAATTTGACAAAATTCGTTGCAATTAAAAGAAAAGCTTAAAATCTCGTGACTGTTCGTTTCAAATTTTGGTTTGGATCCTCAATTTTTTACTAAAAGTTGGAAAAAATCGCAAATTTTCAAAAAACGAAACTATCAAGCTTAGAACTCTGTAACTCAGCAATGAAAATGATATCACAATTCAGTGAATTGCACCTAATAGTACATCTAAAGCGGACAAAATTGGTATGTCACAAATGAATCTCAAAAAATTTAATAATATGGAAACACAGCTTTTGCAAAACCCTTGTATACAACGTAACGAATTCACGTAAGATGCAAGTTGACATGTCAAATTTTTCCGCTAACAATGATTTAACGGATGCCGTTTAGAGAACTGTAATATCTGTTTTTCATGCAGAGTTATCAAACTTGTAAACTTCGTGATTCTATTTTTTCAAACTTTAGAATGTTTGAAAGTCTTTTCTACAAAATTCAGGCCCTAAATCAAAATTCCGCTTCCAATAGTCATTAGAATTTACCTTCCTCTTTCAAATACAACAAATTTCATTAAAATTGGTCCAGGGGTTATCTCAGAAAAGCGTTTTTGCGTTTTACATGTATTTGAATAGGCCGCGTCGGAGTCAGGCCCGAGCTAAAGCATCCTCTTACGTAGCCGTATGGAAGCTTCAACCCGCAAATCGGAAGAGCGCCTGGTGCCGCCGACGGGCGGACGCCCGGAAGTGTTGGCGACGCCGACGTGCAAGCAAGCGAGTGTGTCGCCAGCGCGTCTGGCGCGCACAAAACGACTATTCACCAATGCGCCTTCCGCGCCAGCTTATCCCTTGGGCGACCACTTCCCGAGGAAAGTAGTGACAGGGGACGGCAGAAAAGAGAAGAAGAAGAAACTAAGGACGAAGCCCGTTCACGAATCATCGCCGCAGGTATAAGCGTTACCAAAAGAAAGGCAGACAAAAGCGGGCACGACGCCAGTAAGGTGCACACCGGAGCGTTCCCGCAGAGGGTCGTTCGTTCCTGCAAGTACACACGCTGTGCAAGGCCGTCTACAACTGGCGACGGTCTGAAATAACGAGCGCGCTGCACGCGACGAAAAGATGCAACGTGTTCGACTTGTGTCAACGCTGCACCGCGGGCGCTTCGAGCGCGCGGTGCGGGGCCAGTGCCCAGAACGAGCCATTTCGTACAGCCACCAGTGGGTATATAGACTGATGCCAGCGGAAGACGCCACGAGATTGAGGCGACCTATTTTCATGTCGACATTTTCATGCCCACAGGTTCCACACACGGGCGGCGACGGAAATAACGATGATCAGTGCCCGTTGGCACCAAATCCCTTGTGCAACGAATTCAGAAGCAAATACAGTCACTTGCGATATGCAGAATCGCGAGCGATATGAACTCGTACACGCTGTGCCTTTTTCAGCACGTGTTCAGATGACGGGGCTTCTGCCACAGAAGATCAGCAGTGTCTTTATTTTTATTTTATTTTTATCTTTCTTATTCAGCGCATATCAGGTGATCGTCCATTGTGCAAGAAAAGTACCTCTATGTAGGCATCAGCTAGGCGTGTGCGAATATTCTACAATTTTTTCTAATAATTTTCTAATTCTTCACATCGTCCCATTGTGCGGCATCAAACATGAAAGTGAGGCAAGAAATGCGATGACTTTCATCCCATCCACAGTGGACATAACCTAACAGAGCATGCGGCATTGCTCGGGAAGCGAGACTTTTCCAGCTAAACAACGATCGCGCGTAATAAAATTTCGTTTAGACGTGACATTCAACAGTGGTCGTACTGTCTATGCATGCAGCATCCGTAACCTCTTATCGGATTAAACTTGAATATGTGTCATTGGCCCAATAGTGCCTCCGCAGCTGAATTGGTTAAAGCATTGCACGCGTAATGCAAAGACACGGGATCGTTCCCTACCTGCAGCAAGTTGTTTTTTCATCCACTTTCACTGCCATTAATTTATAATCTCTTTAATTCAATTACTAAGTACAAGTAATTTCGCCTATGTTTTTCTTGGCATTTTTGTTTGTTGGCTTCTCATGATATGATTAATTAAAATTGGGCCCCTCGATTAACCCCCTTTCTTCTCGTACTTATATATACATATTCAGGCTGTGGTTCCAAGACATGTGTTTCTCACCACCTCTTACCTCAGAAAGCCTTGGCGCTGCACTCCGGACATCTCGAAATGATGTCGACTTCGTAAATACCAGAAAAAGAGAGTTACAGTTTCGACCGACAGGCGAAGCATTGATTGCGATAGCAAATAATTAGACAGATATACACAGTACACTTAGTTGTTTATCAGCTGCATAAATTGGTGTAAACATTCGCTTATTAACTAAATTAACAAGCCCGTCACGTGTGCACAGGCAAACACAAATACATCTCGCTCGGTGACTATGGACACTCGCTGTCAGAACGCTGGTGCGAAGAGCGAATTCCCCTCGCTTCAACGTGAACCAGGCACGCGAGAACACAGCGCGTACGATGCCATCAGCTATCTCCGGTCAGCTAGCCTTCGAACCCAGTGCAGATTACCTCTGAGACATGCGCAGCCGTGCTTAGAGCTGCAGCTGGAGTAGAACAGATACGCACTAACCTGTACCATCACGCACTCCTTGCACTCCTAGCACACGTACGACTCCCCCTCCCCCCATTGCGCACACAAGATGGCGTGCACCATTCCTACCATTCTCCTTTGCGCGTGCGAGAAGACACTGCCGCATAAAGCCACTACCCATCTCGGCTCACCGTCACAAGCTTTCGCTTGCACCTACAGCATACAGCGCGCGGCCGCGATGTTACTGCACTTGGACTTTATACGAAACATCACGACGACACCAAGGGTGGGAATTCACCTCGAGTGCCAATGTAACCGATATTTCAACAAAAGGTAACAAGGCAGCGTCGGCAGCGTTGCTTGCACTCACTTTTTGCCCGGCGGCAGCTTGCTAGCCAAGTCAGACACCGCGCTGGACCACGCTCCCCACTTTTACTTTCTATCTGGCAACTTCAAGCATGCTCCTACCCTAACCTATACACTGCACACATTTTCTTCCCCACCCCAGTACTTGCCCATATGATGGTGCTACCCCAGCCCTCTACCGCTGACTATGGGAATGCCCAAAACCACCGGGCATCACACACATTCCCAACGACAACAGAGCGTTCTAGGAGGCACGGCTGACTGGCAGTACCTTGAAAGACCAAAGCTGGCTGATTGCTCGAGCCCATGCGGTCGCCTCGGCCAATGGAGTAGTACTGGCCTAAGGACACCACTATGCACCACCTCTCAGACGCATCAACATTTTTTCTAATTTAAAAAAAAGTTTATTCCTCTCTATCTCTCTCTATGGCCACTCACACGTACTCACTCGGCTGCTTGCTGCCACTTTGTTGTGGCCTCAAGCGGCGGCAGCGAGCTGGGCGTCTCTAATTTTTTGTTTTGTTTGTTTGTCCCCTCTCATTTAGGATGCTGTCAGTGACGCATCGATGTGGTCACAGCGTATTAATCGGGACCTTGGCCAAGATGATTGGCACTTTTGAGCAGGTGCTATCAGCCCACACTCTGTGCCCAAATATCAACATGTGAGCTCACAGTGTTTGAGCGAGATCCCAGCCTGATAAGGACGCCTCATGCGAGCGCAACAGTGAGGCGTAAATACTGCGTCACTCGTGGGCGTCTGCTAAAGGCGTGACAATTACGCTCTTACGTACTTTCAGGATTCAAAGTTGAATTGTGCGGAATTCATTATGATGCAGAAAATAGGAGCGTCAGCTTTTCGGATGGGTGAAAATGGTTATGCAGGGATGACTGACTTCAAAGTTGCATTAGGATCAATAGTCTTGACTCCGTGGCAAGGATGCTGTCTTGGCACAGTGCCTGTAATGTCACTGCCTGTAGACGCCGGCATATGCTGCCGATGCAGGCTAATGTGACCGAAAATATTAGTAGCGGTATTTTGCAAAGGCTCTATGCGGTCTATGCGCAGCCAGTGGGTTTCTATTTTCATGATATTGCTTACCTAAAAATTCCGCTTATCTCGAAATTATTTCCGGTTTTTATAACTTCGAGTTAACCGCGGTTCAGTGTAGTTTTCATTCACCAATAGATAATTACAGCGTGCACTAAATATCTAAAGAAAGAACCTAGCAAAAATATGGAACATGTGTGAGGAAAGACTGTGCTAATTGACCGTCACAGATAGAACTGCTTGTTTAAACAAGTTGCTGAGGAGCTGTGGAGCTGTTGTTTTCAAGCATTCATAGAATCTGCAGTGAAGGATGAGAAGAGACAGAACATCCCGTCATCCACCGCTGCACGGGATGACAGTTGGGCACACAGCATAGCCCTTCCCAACAGTAGTAACAAATGCAGGTCATGAAGCAATTGTGGTAGACTCCGATGATTGACAAGCCAGGGAATGTCAATGTGATAAAAGCTGGCAGGAACCAAGTACTAGGGAAAATCAAACAGTGAGAATTTCGTCACCATCTTGCTGTGTGCTAGGCAAGCCAAGCTGAATGTTAGTCATCGCCATAGGATGAGACACCTAAAGTGCAGGCTTCGGCAAATGTGGCCTATACATCAAAGGAGGTCCACCAGTCCGCACAGAACACCAATAAAATTAGAATTTTCACCACTTACCAAGGTCAAGTGTTGCAGTTGGTAAAAGCTGTCCAGAGCTCTTCACTTCATCGAATTTGTTGAACAATGCTTGCAGCCTGGTGCATAAGGAAGAAGAGAAAACGAGAAGAGGCACCACTTCATGATGATTGCCACCATGCACAAAGCGATTCTGCTATCGCATGCAGACACAGAGCAACCAGCAAACAACAATGATTGGCATAGTCATAGTCATAGTCACATAGTCTGCTGGGAGGTGTTGAATGCATACAAAACATAATGGACACAAGTCACAAGTGTAGTATCTGACAAGGGTCGATGATCAGCCTTGATGGTATGTGTACTTCCTTTCTGTCCACGTCATTTTTAGCACTTAACATCTGTTACTGTTTCAGTAACCATATAACTAAGACAATGTGGTAGTAATAAAACAACATTCTAGGCACTGTTGTAGCGTGCTAATGGATTATTGAATATTTTGAAATAAATTCCCAATGACATAGAGATGTTTGCGCCAACAAGCTAACTTGAGGTGAGAACAAAAGATGCGTGTTTCAGAAATCAATCAGCACACCTCATCAGTTCAAAAGTATTTTTTTCCAAGCTCATGCTTCATAGAAAGTGCCTCAAGTGAGTCTTTCTTCAACTACCTCTGAAATTATCTTCTGGGCCACACCATGAAGTAGACCTCAGGCCACAAATGGATATGCAAGCCTGAAGTCAACAAACTTGAATGGCCACCTAAAGACAAAAGTACTCTGTACAGTCTTCTGATAAATAGAGAGTTTTAGATTAGGGGACACAAGCGGCTCGCGTACACAAGAACTAGGGGCGACGGTACTGCACATGCGCACTACCGTCGACCCTAGTACTTGTGTACTCAAGCCACTTGCATCCCCTAACCTAATGCTCTCTAATATGGCAAGTTAGCCAGGCTGGTAGAGCTGCAGCGTCACAAATAAACTTGCTCAGGAGGAATCTGCAAGCTAGTTGGTTGGATGTTCTTGAATGAACAGCAGAATACTTAATGAGACATACACACACATTAAAACACAGATACACAGGCACTGAACTACAAGTTGTAGTTCAGCACCTGTGTGTCTGCGTTTTAATGTTTGTCTACCCCTCATTAGGCACGCTGCCATTCAATCACAAATAAACATCACCAAAATGAACATGGACACAGTGAAGAAAGAGAAACAGACAAACAGCCCTTTTCTTCACTGTTTCCGTCCCTATTTCAGCACTGTTTTTCCTGTTCTCTTTTGTGCACCATTATTCTGACACTCTTAATACTCCCCAGTGGCACATTGTAATGGCTCACACCTAAAAAATGCATTCTCTAGTTGAGAGGTACCAAAATATCATCCTCAGAGAGAGAGAGAGAGAGAGAGAGAGAATCAACTTTTATTGAGCCCTTAGTAAAGGTTGGTGCGTGCTGGCACCAGACAGGGTGGAACCTTCTTCTCAGGTCCCATATGCGTCCAGCAGTTCCTGGCCCCTTGCCGCCAGCGCGAGCTGGGTTGGTAGGTCGGGGCTGGACAACAAGGTCTGCCATCGCTCGGGGAGGTTGGGGCTGGGAAGGGTGGGGGGTAGGGATGGTGGGAGGTTCTTGAGCTTAGTGCACTCTGCAAGGATGTGTGCCACAGTGCCTTCTGATCGTCTGCAAAACGGGCATGAAGTGTCATGCTCTGTTGGGAACATCTTGTGCAAGAGCACGGGATGCACTAGTGACACCGCTTGCGTACGTCGCACCATCGTTTGCTGCCTTTGGCTGAGTTGCGAATGCGGACGGGGAAGCCTACATCTGCCGCTTCTGTACATTTGGGTGATGTCTTTGTAATTTGTTACAGGGTGCGGTAGCTCTGGCTCGTCCTCAGCCCGGATTGACAGTTCTCAGGCATAGTGGTCGGCGAGTGCGTTGCCTTCCACTTGCGAGTGAGCCGGGACCCACACGAGCTCAACGTCTCGTCCCGCTGATTTGCGTTTAGTGAGGATCGCTAGTGCGGCGGGTGAGATGTTCCCCTTGCAGTAGCTTGCGTAGGTGGTCTTGGAGTTTGTGACCATGGTCCTCACTCCCAGTTGTGCGAGTGCGAGGGCCACAGCCACTTCTTCTGCTTCGGCTGTATTCGTCATCCGTATCGACGCGCCTTTGACCAGTTTGTCAATGGTGGTGACGACCGCCGTTGCTCTGGTGTCGTGCTTGGGAAGCAAGGCGTCCGCGGAGAGAACCTCGGGGTCCTCTTCCAGCTGTCGAGCCAGTGCCTTGACCCGCGCAGTGCGTCTCTCGTCATTCCTCCCGGACTGCATGTTCTGGGGGAGGGGCTTGGTCTTAATAATGTCTCTCCACGTTGTGAGGAGCGGCTCCATTGTCGGTTGCTGTTCAATTTGCCATCGTATCTTGCGTAGGACAGCCCGGCCATGCTCTGTCCGGTTCAGCCTGACTCTCTGGTGGGATAGGTGTGCTTCCACCAGCTCTTCCACCGTGTTATGGGCACACATGTCCAGCAGCTTCTGCATTGACAAGTAGACTGGGATGCCCATGGCGAGCATGACTGCTTTCCTTATCGTCGTGTTCAGCGTCACGCGGTTCACCTTCGTAAGCTGGAGGTACGAGGCAAAGTACGTTACGCATGACATGACGAATGCCTGCACCAGGCGCAGTGCGTCTTCTTCTTTGATTCCTCTGTTCCAGTTGTTAACTCTCCAGATCATGTTCAGGACCTGCTCTGATGTGGTCTTCATTTTGTTGACGGCTGCGTGCACCTTGCCGTTGCTGCGCAACCGCAGGCCCAGTATCTGGATCTGCTGTGTTGGCTTGATCTCTGTACCTCAGCAATGGCTCATACTTCCCGTAAGCAAGCAAAGATGCAATGGCTCATACCCCCTTTAAGGCGGAGGCTACAAGAGCTCAGCAAATTGAAGCAAACAGTGCGCACATTCATTGAAATCACCCATACAACACACAGAACAGCATACGTTTCAATAAAGAACAAGCTCGAAACAAGCATCTGAACAATCAATAAAGTATTGCATACACCTCTTGGAAGTACGCTACGGCCGAGGATGCTCGCCAGGTAAAAACTCTTTTTTCCTCTGCACCTTTTGCCATAGTAGGAAAACCATCTAGCTAACTTTTGCTGCAACAGCAGCACCTAATGAGCTGAGATATGGGTCAGCAAATGTAACATGTAACACAGCCTGGCCACGATGCCACCTTAGTAGTGGATCCAAATCATGCGCATGCACGTGTGTCAACACCCACACTGAAGCTCGTGACAACCCACCCTTTTCATTTTTCTGTGCTGCCCTCTGCCACAAGCCGCTGGAAACGTTTTGAAAAGGTGCCGGGGCTTTCGACAATTGATTAGTGTACCTGCACTTACGTTGAGTGCGCGCCAGTTTTGTGTTTCGTGGATCGTGAGTCATTATTAATGGCTTCTCAGGGGCAGAATGTCATCCCTGGAAGCCATGAAGCACTCTATGACTACTGCGTCATGCGTCGTGTTTGTCATGCAAACAGTGCGGCCTATAGAGGCACGCTGAGTTCCCTTTGCTGACTCGGATGCTGTGGAGCTTGTTGTTGCTGATTTCTGCACATTCGAGCTCGCTTTTTGTATTCTTTCTAAACATTATTTAGACGTTTCGCACTTTTAAGAAGTGTTCGAGTGCAGCCTTCCGCACCAGATTTATCAAAGCGGTGCGCTTGTTTACATCGACATCTACAGACACCGATCGTCATTACCGCCAAATGTTGTGGAAAAGGTGCATCGCCGATATGAAATAATGTCAAAACGTAGGAAAACATACATATCTGCACATATTTGCCACGCTGTTCCACCCTGAGACGAGTCAAGATGAGCGGCCAAACAGCTTAAACAACAGTAACTGTGATCCATATAACATATTACGGGCTTGTTTATTTATTTCTAATTCTCACTTTTCTTTAACTCCATCACACTTACAGTTTACGCGTGCTATAAAACATTATTAGAGAAAACTGTGCTCGCATAAATGAAGTGCTCATTTTTAGGCCGTTTTGTTCTTTCACGAAAAAGCGGATACCATCATCGACACAGTTGGTATAACTGAGCGAGACGGTTGTTTAGACTGCTGTATACTGAATGTACCATCTCTTGTTTCCTGTTTGACGCAGAGCTAAACAGTACATCTCTGAATTGAGAAATGTGTCAGCATAACCACACATACAGACCCACCCATCTACGTAGCGAATGCGACCGGCAGCCAGGCATGGTGACATACAGATCAGCAGAAATACATAGAATCCAGTAACAAGTCAATCAGAATCAGATAGACGTAATACAGTTGTCATAAGTAACAAGCAAAAATGATTACTCACAAGCATAAAGCAGGTATCAAGCCCAGCTCATAACGTTCTAGCACAGCCACTTCATGAAAACACAGAAGGTGCAGCCTGCCAAGTTACACCGCAAACAATGGGTGAGCTAAAGCTTTCTCTTAAAGGGGCCTTTTCATAAGAACAGCCAATAGTATTGATGGGTCGAGCTGCTTTCAATGATGCTGCATGACAGCATTGCGGAAGCGAGAGCAAGCGATTTTCTTGCTGTGCTTGACAGGAGACTAAATTCCATGCTGCATGCGGTGCAGTAATATTTGGCTCACATGTTCACAGGAGCCTATTGCACAGATCGGCAACTTTTCTTTACCATGCTCAAAAAGTGTTTCACGGCCTTTTAAGACCATTAGACATAACAGTCAATCACAACATCAGATATCTGTTTCTTAAGACAACAAATCTTATTTATGTCTATGGTAGTGTGCTGTTTTAAAACCAACGTTTGCTATTTATTTTCTTTTTTAGTGTTTAAATACCGTAGTTACTTGCATAATGAATGCACTTTCTTGTCCTGAAAAATATGCGTAAAGCTGGGGGTGCGTTCATTATGCGAGGCAAAATTTTCAGCTTTTTTTTTCTGTGGCCACCTCTAAAGAAGTCGGTTTCACCCGAAATGCGAACCATCGATTGTGATAGCAAATGTGTAGACAGCTACACGAAGTAAGGGTAGTAGTTGTATTGACTGTATAAACTTGCAAACATTCACTTCGACGACGACGGCAAAAATACGGCTGGAGCATCTATATATAATTGCTATTGCAATAAAGTAGGAGGCACGATACGACTTGGCATCCAATATGGCGCAGGACACAGTCGTACCCGCCGGACACCGTACCAGACGCCTAATCGTACCGTGCATCTTCTACTTCATGGCAGCCAGTTTAGGGTGCGATAATTATGCGAGAAAAAGAAAAAAGAACATACTTTTTTATTGGAAAATGGGGGCTGCATTCGTAATGCGGGTGACTTCATTATGCGAGCAAGTATGGTACTCTCCATGTTATTCTCACAGCTGTGTTAGTTTCACAAAAGACCTTGGTTTCAGTGCCCTGTTTCCTGTCAATTGTTGAGCTCTGAAAAATGTAGCTCGACAATATCTTTCATGCCTCTGACACACCACAACAGCCTAAGCACAAATTAAGTCTGGCAATGTTGCTGAACCTGACATATGTGATAACCGCAGGTCCCAGTAGAGTCTTTGACTATGAGACCTCCTTTTGTATTTCTGATCTATTAAAAGACTTAACCACTTTGAAGCAATACACTTTGAAACTATATGTACACAATGCACACAACTGAAGTGTCAATGGTTTTCGCCCCAAAAAGTATTCTGCACCAACAGATTGAAGTGTATTGGTATGATTGCCACCACATATACCAAGAAATGAAATAAAATGTGTTTGTTAGTGCTGATAAAATAAACATTTTATCCTTGCATTTCCCAATAGGCAAGTCAGACCGACAATTCTCTAAAGTTCTTTTTTTTCATATATTCACGCTCAATTCGATTAAAGAGTTTAATCATTTATGCTCACCATTTATGCAAACTGGCAGTTGCAACTTAAACCAGGCCCCAAGAAAGTCACGTGCTTCCACAGTAAAATCGCCATACTCCTGCCCCACTTCTATTGCAACAACCACATTGTCAAATAAAAGGCCAAACTAGTCAACATGCTCATGGTGGTGGCAAATAGAAGGACACAGAAAAGGCACAAACGGAACATGTGCGGTACAATTTCATGT
This sequence comes from Dermacentor albipictus, assembly GCF_038994185.2. Classification (NCBI taxonomy): domain Eukaryota; kingdom Metazoa; phylum Arthropoda; class Arachnida; order Ixodida; family Ixodidae; genus Dermacentor; species Dermacentor albipictus. The sequence goes on from NC_091824.1 coordinate 144,435,220, forward strand.
GTGATCTGTCACACGACCTGTCATACCAACAGCTACATCCAACAAGTTCCATCAAGTTCCCAAAGATTTAAGCAGTTAAACAGCCATCTTGAAGCCCTGTTATGTATGATATCTGACATCGCATGGTACCACACCCCTATCACACACATGACACAAATAATGACACAGCACACTTGTCCTTCCAGCTCATTCTTGCCTTGTCACACTGTACAGCTAAACCTCATAACAAAAACTTAATAAGGGACTAATATATAATGAAGTAATTGTAGTTCTCCTTAAAGTTCCCATAGGAATCCATAGAGTTAAAGTTCTGTTTTAACAAAGCAGAAGTTACCTTTACATGGATACAAAAAAAAAACTTTTTCAGTCAAGAATGATTCCCTGATCACCTTGCGCTCATTAGTTGGAAATACAGCAGTGCGCGATGCTTCTTGTAATCACCTGAATTGGCAGTTGAAAACTCTTGCGAGTTACCCGCTACCTAGCAATCCACTAAGCAGGCCACCGCTCTGCTGAGTCGGCAGTAACATGCGCACTCTATCACTGCCGCATCCAACCATGCTCAGCCAATATGCCCCAGCTCGCACTCTCTCCTGCACACTGATGCACACTGCGCCTTGGCTGAAGAAGCGCAAGGCCTGCTGTACGAAGAAACATGCAATACACACAATGTAAGCTAATTGCAGCCACAATAAGCTGCTACACATGTGCAGCCAGGGAACCATATATTATAATAATCAATTCATTTTAGATTTCTTTCATCCTTTGCCACTGGCTCTGACAAAGCCGCATTGCCATTACTGGCGGGATCAGGCACTAGGCAACACCATAAGAGTAGAAAATTAAATGAATTGTTACAAATAACAACCACTGCTCACATTGTCAGTGATTACTAAGCTTATCAGCATTTCCTGAATGTGCCGACAGAGTACTAGGCTCTGATTCAATGCAACACCTGCCACTGCACATTAATGTAAAGGAAACCTTTATTGTTGCAAGGTGACAAGCGTTGCACAAAACCATGCTTGCAGCTCACCTTGTCACACTCACGAAGCACTAGGATCTTTCATGGCACAACTCAATTGTGCACGACTGCCAAGATTGATTAGCATTGACAACTGCATTAGAGAAGGTAGACTCGCTGACAAAGACTCAGCGGAAAACAACCTTTAGTGGCCCTTTGATGGTGTGCCACGGGCTTTTGTAACAGCACACATTTGCCTTTCCTGGCTGCAGATGTCAACCATGAGGGTGAATACGCGATATAGTGCAGTAAGTGCAGCTCCCCTCCAACTTCGTTATTTTTAAGTTTTACTGTAGTACCATGAAGATATTTAACTCGCCCAGCTCAAGATCCTTCTGTAGTAAAGATGACAGGTACTCACTTGGCAGGTGGAATGCCGTACTTCTTACCCAGGTCTAACCGCACCCTCTCGCCAACGTGTGTGTAGATGACTACAAACGTTTGAAACGCCGCATCGCGCACCTGGAGCAAGATTGTGAAAAAGGAATTTTGCCCAATGTTTTTTCTCTATCACAAATCACAAAGAAGCACACATTATTTTCTTCAGCACAGACTGAGCACTGAGGACTCTTGCCAAAAGCACAGAAACGACAAAACTGTAGCAAGTTTATATTAAAAAATGGGACCAGTTTGCAGTGAGGATTTCCTAATTAATATAACACTTTTTCTGTTAGAAATGCTGTCCTTATCGGAGCAACATTATCAAAACAGCCTGCTTGAAAGTGGCCTTTACTGCTATTATTCTGCTCGTATCAGTTCTCCCTTGCGTGTCCCAACTCTTGCTCTGCCCTGCTTTCTTCAGGGGAGAAAACATTTCTGCAGAAACTATTTGCATAGTTCCCTTTTTCCAAGCATCAGGTGCTTTAAGTTATAAATTAAATTGGCCCTATACTGCCATTTGCTAGTCTCCGGGTTAAGCAAGGCGCTATAGCTACTGCTAACGAGAAAATCAGTAAACACGGGTCCTATTCCAAAACAAAGACAAACATTTCTTTGAGGACACCAAAATGTGACCATTTGCATGTTCTGCCACAGTAAAGTGAACATTTTTTTTTTCTCCTCTGAAAATTGTTAATGCCACTCAGATTTCTGCAAATCTCACGAACAATAGCAGTTTAAAAACCTCCATTCATGCACAACTTGGTTCACCTAATTCAGTCACCACAAGGAAGGACAACACACTCTCAACAACTTGGCCAGAATAAGTAAAGGCAACAAAAGGTGCACTGCGCAAGAGGACCGTTTAATGTCAGTAACTTGAGCTGCAAGTGAATCAGGCTATTCGCAATAGCTGCATTAAAGTGCTGCCCAAATAAAATTATCTCAAAGTTCTCGTCTGGGCTCTTCCCCCTGCTGTACCATTATTGTTTACGTTTACTGGCATGTGCTACTGACATCAGATGTCAACAGGGTGCAGTGCCTACAACAATACTGAATATTTAAGAAGCCTGGGCATGCAGCCCAAAATTCTGATTTGGAGCCACCATTAGTCCTGGCTACCGAAAAAAATATGTAAGCGCAGCGCCTGCAGAAAAAAAATTTTGATAGTCCCGCTCAACATTGCAAAGCTGCACAATGAGTTCGTCAACATGCCCCCAAACTACAGTACCCAAGTGTTTTGTATATTGCCCCATCGGAATGCAGCCACCGCAGGTGGGAATCAAGCCCATGACCTCGTGCTCAGCAGCACTACACCATAGCCAGCATGAAATACAGCTTTCTCATGGGACCCATGCCCCATAAACTTACAGCAATGACAACACAGAAAGGCCAGAATTAAAAATAAACAGCATGAAACAAAGGCTAACACCCCTTGTGCATAATTACTACTTCTAAGTGCAATGCAGAATCTTGGCATAATCTCTAGATATGCTTCAAGCCTAAAACTCAGTGCCTTTGAACAAATCACACCAATACAATGTCGCACACAAGGGTTAAATGTGAAAGGAAATCTCTCTATAGTGTAGTTTTTCTCCCTGTTCAGATAGCATTCTTAACTGCCTCTACGTAACCTCTATGTAGCCTTCACAGGAGTTTCGGGAGATGGGAACCTCTATTGTAAGGCACTGCACTTTTGTTTTTGGCTGTGTTATTACTGCCCGCATTTGACCATCATGGTCTAGCGTGTTCCATTTGTAATAACACTGTGAACCCCAATGGGATTTTCTGTGACAAATAACAAAGTGCTTTGATCTTGATGTCAGACTAAAAATGGAAGACATCACCAGTAGCAACTGAGAAGGTTGGTACCATACACTCTTCATTGCCTGCTTCGTGCTATTCCCAACATACACATACAATCAATCAATCTGCACCTTTTTTTATTCTGTGTACCACTTTCTTTTGAACACTGTACTGAAAGCCTAGCTTACATAGTAGTATCTAGTAGTGGTTGCAAAGACAATATCCTTTATAATGTACCTGCGAGTTGGGGTCTCCAAGCAGCTTAGCAATTAGCGGCATAAACTTCATCAAAGACAGGTTCTGGGGGCCATACCTACATAAAAACAGAGGAAAAAAAAGACACAACCAATGCTTTACAAGTAACAACTAGAACACACATCAAAACTAATACAGTAGAACCCACTTATAACAATACTCAAGTGCCACGAAAATTCCATTGTTATAATCGAGTTGCATGAAAAAAAATGGGCGATGGCATAGCTGTTCCAAGAAAACTATAACAGTGGGGAGGTCAGTTCTTCCCACCACCTCCCTACATCCTGCTTCCGATTGTGTGAACTCGTTTAACTGTTTAACTCTCGTTCCTGCGCGCTCCGATCACGTGTTGTTAACAAGCCATGGCTGACAGTGTTCAAGAATGGCACTGCTATAACAAATGCAAAGAGGGGTCACGGACAGCAAGTGACATACATACTAAGGTTTGTTACAGCGTAACCTAAGACAAGGACAGCAGAAGGTACAAAACAACGACACGGCGCTGACTCTCAACTGATATTTTATTGAAGATATGTCTAACATATATATAGGTGCTATTTGATAACCATGACATGCACAAAATACAGAGATGCGTAGAAGCAACTGTGGCAAACTGACGCACAATCAAAATTGACATAGGTAGCGCAGTTGAGAGTCAGCGCCGTGTCATCGTTTTGTGTTGTCCTTGTCTTAGGAGGTTGCGCTGTAACAAACCTTAGTATGAATCTCAACCAACTGGCCCAACTTGCCATTCTGATGCAGCAAGTGACATACAAGCTCCGCCAAAGCATCGCTTTGGTGGCCCCAAAAGGCGCCTTTTAAAGAATGCGGGAATGTTGCCGCGGTAGCATCTCAGCTTGTGAAATCTAGAGCAAAGGCTGGGATGAGATCGCCACAAGCATCTCGCCACGTGCTTTCCACTGGCTTGCACGAGAAAACCCCATGTCCGTCAGCCTTGCTTGCTTTACGCAAAGCTTGCCGACAACCAGGTGCTCCACATAGTGCAGCGTAAAGTCCCTCACGAAAACAAGCATGAGGGACTGTATCATCTACAGGGCCTCCCACGGGAACAATGCTGAAGCAGCGTGCCCTACCACGTCAGCGGTGCCGTCATGGCTGTCACTGTTGCTATCCGACGCAAGCATGTTTGCAACAATGGCCTCATCAGTTAGAAGCACTTCGTTTCCAAATCTATAGCCGTGCGATTTCTTTTCACTGGCAACGTCGTACATTGCCGATGATGAGCAGGCAGATCAGCCACCTTCCGTTTCGGCGGCGAGTCAAACAAGGCTGAGAAACCACATGGCCAGGAATCGGGAACGAGCAATCTGGGAGCAGCACCGGCAGCATTGTCAGTGCAGTGGCACGGTCCATTCATGTTTCAGAGGGTGGCACGGTACAGAGCTATGGGTGCAGCCCATTTGTGTTCAAAGGGGTGGAAGGGTGACGAGAGAGATGTATGCAAGGTTCGCATGCATCTCTCATAGAGAAGCAAGCGGCAGCAGTTGGGGTGGTGGGCGACCGTGCAGCAGCTAAGAGTTCACTTTTTCTTTTTTTCTTTTCAAGGATTTCGCAGTCCATAACCTTTCGGCATGGACACCCAGCAGCCAGACGTCATTATCATAACCGATAATGTGGCACGGGGGCATTGTAGTAAGCGGGTTATTTCCCCATAGAAAACATACAAAAGTTGACAATCTGCTTTTCAATGTTATAACTGATATATTGTTAAAACCGGTATCATTATAATTGGGTTTGGCTGTATCTCTAAAAGCCCAGTGAAGAAAGAACCCACTACATCCAAACAATTGAGTACAAAGTTCTAACATACAGTAAAGGGTGTACAGTATTTCTGTGCAACCTACTTTAATCAGCATTTCTTTTGGGTACAGAAACTACATCCGCAAATGCAAGGTGTAAAGTACACGCTTGGCTCAAATGGAGAATGATACCTGCAGAAGGAGATTCATACGCTCAAACTGGAGGAAAGGAAACATTGTTCAAATGGTCTACTGTCAATTTTCATTTTATTTGCCCATACCAAATGTTGCTATAATGACAATCAAAGACAATCACATTTCACTGGGCACAAAATAAGGAAGTCTTCTGCTCACACAGCGCCACTGCAAAGAATGAACATTCTGGTCCCTAACCCTAACGTGAAAAGGACTCACAATATTCAAACCAATATAATCATGGGGAATCAAACTGGGGTTTAATGTCCTGAAACTTTACAGTCAGTTTATAAAGGATTTCATAGAGGAGGGTTCCGGATTAATTTTGATCCCCGGGGATCCTTAGCACGTATCGAAAGCAAGGTACGTGAGGATCTTTGCATCAAAATGCTGCTATTGCGACCAGAAATCGAACCTGTGATTTTGTGCCCAGCAGCATAATGTCACTGCCACCGAGCCACCATGGTGGTTAATAATATGGAATTATTCTTTCTTTACAAGCACAACAGGTGCCTATTGACTACATGATGGTTGCATAATGACACCATTGGGCATCTTTGTTGGCAGTCAAAAGAGAACTGGAACTCCTGCAAAGGGGTAATAAACCACTGAAACCAGACCAACCTAGCTGTCAAGAAAAGGGCGGAAAGCACTGAGGAGTATCATGTCTGACACAGGGCAACTACAGGCTCCAGCAACATTCCAACCACACTAGAGAGAAAATGTGCGTCACGAAAGCTGCAGTGCAACAGCCTTGTCATGTGACAGGAGGGATCTGATTTTCCATGGCTTGCCGCATGCCGTCCACAGAGGAGAACAATGACAGCAGCCACATCAGTGACGTGCATGCAGGAAACTGGTGCCATGTGGACCCACCTGACCACTCAATGTTTCACTTGCGTCTGGTATCAGCCGGATGACTCGTTTCGCACTATCTGCTCACATCAGCTCTCATTCGTGGTTGTTTTGGTTGGCTTGTTTTGGTCTCATACACACTTTTGCTGTCATGGTGTGCGATAGTCTTTAAAATGATGAGCCTAAATGAAGACTTCCCAATTGGAAAAGTTTTTGGAGACAATGCACGCTATCCGATTCGGTACAACAGGGACCCTCAATACAAGGATGAGGAGGCAACACCCAGTACCTCCTTCTCTTTGTCTCTTGAACGTGATGACGCCACAACAGAAGGAAGCACACCAAAATGATCATGACCAATGTGGCAACAGCATCATCATCTGGCATGGCGTGCGTTAAAAACGAAGGCCAAAAAACTTAAACGCTGCGCCAATCTGTCAGCCGACCAAGGAAAACGCACACATCTCGGAACCTACGTGCAGAGTAAAACAGATTTTCTTGCTGTAATGCGACTGCCACAGCGGCGCACCACCAGTCAGCATGGCCACACTACTGCAGCAGCGTTTTACCCGCGGCGGCGACGCACCATGTGCGTTTTTTCTCCAGTGCGGTTGGCGCTTTAAGCTGCGTGTCGTCATTGAAGCTGCTGCACACACTTGTAATATGACAGCAAGTTCACCTTTATACTTAGTACAGCTGGAGATGACAGTGTTCCCCTAGGACATAAGCCCAGTGAGTGACGATAATGTCGCCCGACAGCATGTGATGATTATCACAGCATGACTTCTGCAGATTTCAAGTTCCATGTCTACTGGCTTGCCAAATACCTACTGTCCTAAAATGACAAGCACTTTGCGCTTATAATTACATGCGAAGAGGCTCTTGCCTGCGGTAAACAGTTCACTGATATAAAGTCTACTCACGCATTGAGGGCATCCTGGAGGCACAATAGTACTTCTTCTCGTATTCGAAAATTTTTATGGCTGAATGCTGGCATCATCTTTTCAAGAATGTACTGCAACAAAGAGAAACAATTCATCACTCAATGTCAAGTATAGTGAAAAAATTAAAGGAACACTACTGAAAAACACTAAATCCGTCTAGACTTCTAGAGTGTTTTCAAAACCATTTCATTAATTTTGCAGTAATAGGTTGATTTTAGAAGAGAAAATGAAGGTCGATGTTTTATCTTATTGAAGTTTGCACTGAATTCCCAGCTCCAGTATTTGGGCTGTTTTGGCTCAGTAAAGGTTCTTAATGCTTGCTAAGTTCAGCCTTCAGCTCCTTATGTCAATGTCCTTATGTCCTTATGACCTCCTTATGTCCTCCTTATGTCCTTCAGTCAATCCTTATGGGTAAAAAATTAACTAGGCCCAAGCAGGCACTGTCAAAATCAATGAGTTCACGGTGAGATGGCACGGGGACAAGGCAGCATCACCGCACATCTTTCATTTTTATGTCTTTTCTAGCTTATTGGACCTCTTTTCACAGTAAGATCAGTTTTTTGGTGCTGTAGAAGAGTAATTTGTTAATACAGCTCAAATTATTCTTTTCTTTGGCATTTCTCTCAGGGCAAAGCTCAATGTAAGACACTGAATTAAAATAGGCAATGATGCCTGTACACAGTTGGCAAATGACATCCACAGAATTTCTTACCACAAAAAGTGACAGCTACACTGCTTATTACTGTTTTCTGTATATTAAGCTTAGACCGCCCTTTGCAGGTCCTGAAACACATATATGTAATGTACTGTAATGTCAAAACAGGCTATGATCAAGCAGTCAGAATGACTAGAGATTCTTCAAGAATACTTGAAGCCTGCAAACTGCTTCCACATGTGTCTTTCACATGGCAACAGAAGGACACAAATGAGACTTTACAGCAGAAGTTATCGCATGCATCACACTTGCAGTGAGCACCTCATAAGAATTCTAGAAAGAGTGCATTGCACATGTTGCTAATACTGCTAGTATACCAATTATAACAACACAATAACTTTATTACACAAAACTTAAAAAGGAGCTTCAGGTTTTAAATGTTAAATTGTCAGTGTTGGCTAAACCAGTATTTACAATGCACAGATGTTGCAGCACCTTCATGTGTTAGGACGGATGAGCAATCAGTTTTGGTGTGTTTTATGTTTTGAAAGAACAAGTGATGACATGTGTCCCTCATACTCTCTTTTTATACTGAGTCGAAACAAACATTCTGACGGACCTAAAAGATAGGTGCATACTAAATAGTGGAAGACCCATAAGCCCTTTCTTAAAGACCAAGTACGAAGAAATTTAGGACCCCGTACAAGATTTACATCTGAAGTATGAGCGGATGCAACACAAGAAGCTGGCAAAAATAAACATTTTTGCTTCCATAACAGAAAAAAACCAGTCCCATTATTGCTGACCAGAAATGACGCTTAACACAGAATGCTGAGAACCAGCACAACTCTTTAGCATGACCTCGTGAGATTAGACTGCATCTGCAGTATGCTGAAAATCTTGGGAGGCCTTAGTCTAGCATTTATGTCCTACCTACTAACTGCCAGGTGGTTGTGGCATATGCTTAGGTGCTATTTAAAGTCTTTTAATGAAATTAGACAATTACCAGTACTGCCAAGATTACTTGAGCAGCATATACTACTCATTCATAAACAATTTAGCCAAAGCGAGTAGCAGTAGGCCATTAACAAGCTTTGACTGGCGCCAGGTGCTGTTTTCTGTCACTTTGTGGAGACATCAACATGTGTGATGCAATGAGGCATACGAGTTCTCACAACTCCTGTACAGTGTGATGCAAAAATCCTGCACAGACGCATGCTGCCAAAAGATAAAATGACCGACCTGAGGAGATGACACTGCCATCAGTTTCATGGTGAAGAACTTCGCCTGCTCCCGCACCTGGAATAAAGTGTAAACAACAATGGTGTAGATCTTTATAATGCGTAAATTTTATTGAAACAGAGGAAGCAAGGGATTATGGAAGAAAAAAATAACTGCCCACATGAATGCAGCACAATACATAAACCCACCAATGCAGTGGTTTGCCAACTGTGGCACTCTACAGCTACATCGACATCCCGGCAGCTTCAACTCATGACCCTGCTTTTCTTCACGCAGGATACAAAATTGCTCATACGCTTACATTTAGGCTGTGTGGATTGAGGTGCACTCTTGCGACTCATCGCCCATCTCGTGTGTGTGGTGCTTGGGTAGTTCAAGTCAGTTACATTAAAACACAGTGCGCGTTTAAACCACAGTGCTAGTGTACAACCTTATAAAACACGCCTTGATGGTTTCGAATACTCGTTCTTTCCTTCGTCTATTACTATATGGAATGGCCTTCCGGATTGCACTGTTACAGCACAAAATGTTAACGAATTTTGTAGTCTATTAGACTTGTATTACAATCAACGGGATCATTGAGACTTGAACATGCTTACTGTTATTCTGTGTATATTTGTTCATCCTGCCTGTAATTTGTGTTTGACAATGATGTATAATGTTGTATTGTCAATGTTGAAATGTAAATTTTTTATTCTTTTCCTCTCCTGTAATGGCCCTCAAGTGAGGGCTACAGTATTCCTAAATAAATAAATAAATAAACATTGCTCCTGTGACTTCTAGTTCTCGCGACTGGTGGACTGCTACCCAGTTAGCCCTAACGCAGCGGTTGCATACACTCTATCGATCTTGTGGTGAGCCTTTGCCAGTAAAAGCCATGACTGCCACATTGTGGTGTATCTTGGAACCAGTGTTTGTTGGCAATCTGATTGTGGAGCCGTCTCTGAGCCGTGTCGGAGAGTCGACAAACCTTGCCATAACACCTTTGTGCGCTGCGGAGTGGAGGAGCATTGTGCCCTTTCTTGACCATTGCTTGTAAGGTAAACCTCATGCAAACTGACCTCCACAAGGTGCAGTTCAAAGCACTACAGATTATCAAAGCTTTCCACTACAGTGTCTGTATTATCCCAAATGCTGCCTTTGGGACATTAAAACTCATTAAACAGCACACTGAAAAGACAAATCCCAAGCAGTTCTCCTCAGTTTAATACCTGGACAACAATTTTTTTATCTCAATCACTAAGATTTCTTTGTTTTTCTGTTTATGTTTCTTCCTGTAGTGCTAGGCTGCAATCATGTGCATGTAAACTTTTCACGAGTAACGAGCTTCATGATGCAAAACCTATTTCTTGAAACAAGGACGTTGCAGCCTATGCCGATGAATAACTTTTTCTTGGGTGACTTGGTGCATGCTGAATGACATGATATTGTAGTGCAAAAATACCGTGAAGACATAGTAGAAACAAAGACGGCGCTACATAGTAGCTCCGCCTTTCTTTCTGCTCTGTCTGTCTCAGGTAATTTTTTCTTTTTGGTATTTTTGTGATACAATATCACTTTGCTGGTGAGCTGGTGTAAATGTAAGGAAGAAGCAGAGGTGCAGAAAATCATCTTTGAATTGAAATGAACTGAATTCTGGGATTTTATGAGCGAAAACCATGATTTGGTTATGACGCATGCCGCAGTGGGGGACTTCAGATTAATTTTCACCACCAGAGGATCTTTAATGTGCCCCCAATGCACGGGACACAGGCATTTTTGCATTTTGCCCCAATCAAATTGTGGCCACCACAGCTGGGATTTGATTACATGACCTTAACAGCGTGAGGGTGGTTGACCTGCAAGTGCTGCAGGCATGCCGAATAGGTTCAAATCATTTGAACTCAATTGTTTTAGCTAGTGGCAGCACCTTTTGGAATTTTTGAAACAGGTGAAATTGAAGGGGGAGTAAAATGATGGAAAACAAAACACTGTGTGAAAAATATTTCTGAAGACATTTCTCAATAAAGAATATGCTGTCAAAACATTTGCCAGACTTCAACAACGAAGTTTGTCAGAAATGCTATTATTCTCAGTGGCATGGCTGGTCACAATGGAGTAAAATCATGAAAGTTCTTCAGTTTGCAACTACCATGTGGAACACACACTACAGTTGTGTCTAGATTAACTAAATCTACATTGATATAGCAGCTCAGTTTGAACAAAAACAAACCTACACATCATGAATAGGAGTAAATATGCAAAATACTTACAGAATCTTTGCTGTCACCCATTCTGTCTATGGCCGCTGAAATGACTGCAAGAGAAATAGTTTTGACATGCTTAGCCAGCACAAAGCATATTTTACATTAAATGCATACATTAAGTGACCTCATTATGAATGATGCAAGGAAACGGCAAAGTTCTCAACCACAACAAATGGTGCAGACCATGTGAGGTTGCAACACAGTAGCCATATTAAGGCTGGAAACCAGAGTAGCCCTACAATGAACTAGTGTTATGCTTGAACAAATGTAGCAAAGACAGAGCTTTCGATGTCTCAGAAATAGGTGAACACATAGTTAGAGATAACACATAACCCAATGCTGCATGCACAAACAGCAGGCAGAAATACTTATGAGACAGGTCTTTCAAGCTTATCAATCCTTCTGACCATCACCTTTGTTTAAATCATACTTTAGAGCAATCTGTACAATCTAAAAAAGAAAAGAGCTTAACCCCATCGTCAATATTTTCCTGATTCCGCAGTGCACTGTGCCACCCCAATCGTAAACAAGAGGATGTTACAGTGGCACTCTCTCAGAACAAAGGAAAGCCATCCATGAAGATCCTCGATTCTACAAAACTAATGCAGGCAAAGCTCTGAACTATATGACCAAAGTTATGCTCACCTGTGGAGATATAGGGGCGGAAGTCATCTTTGAGCCTTTCTGCCAGGATCGACAATATCTCCAGGCCATTCTGTGCCACCTAACCACACAAGCACACAAACGGCGCATTGAGCAAGCCACGAATAAAACAACGCCAGCAGCACAGAGATCTGCTTGGCTGTAGTACCAGCAGATGCAGACATTTCTATGCCAGCTTTGCTTTTTGTCATATCAATCTGACAGGAGGTAAAATTTGTGCTGTGTGTGAGTAGAGCCTACAAACAAAAGTCGCAGTTTTGCCCGAAAGATGAAACGTTGACAGTGATAGCATAGTAATTAGATTACTAGACAAAGTAAAGCTCATAGCTGTAAAAGGGCAGTGTAAATTGCAGAAAACATTTGTTTACGAACTAAAGTAGCGTGGTGTCATGCACCCGGAGACACACATAAACAGAGTTCCCTCTATGACCACAGGCACTCGTGGTCATAACATTGGGGTGATGACGAGTACCGGCAACAGGGAGCGTGCATGCTTGTCCCAAAGCAAACTTTCCGTGCTGCTGCTTTTTTTGCAATTTCAACTGTGCCATGTCTCCAAAATTGGGCAGAACATGTGTCCTCCAAAACTGGGTGCATGAGAAGACAGCTTGCATGAAGCCACTAGCCTTCTTGGCTCACCCTTGCATGCTTGCCCTTCCACATGGCAGCTGCAGCACATCACTTGACCTACCAGAGTGCGCAGGTATTGTATGGACTTAGCCATGCAGAGGGAGCAGACTCGGTGGGCCAGGCTACACGAGCCTCAGATGCATCATTGCACCCACGACAGCATGGTGTTGACAATGGCACAAACGTGGTTTGAATGTCTAAATACTTGGTTTCAGAATAAAATTTCCAAAGTCAATTTGTCTTCCAACTCTAGTGTAGACTTTCGGTACCAATGAACAAGATACAAATTTTCGATGGCTGAATAGCCAAGAAGCCTAAATGAGGAACCTTAGTTGCAGCAACAAATTTAATAAGTCGAACCTCGATATAACGAAGTTGTACTTGCAGTGAAAGACTTCATTACATCACGAATTTTGCTAATTCGAGGTTTTACGGTTTCAGTATTAAAAACAACTTCACAAATTCCTAGAGCATTCCTGGTGTATAGTATAAGAGAAGAAAAAATAGGAATAACACTTCTTTAAAAGTTCTCATGCAATACGCAGCTGGACTCTTTCAGCAGCACCCATGTGGCCACCACCAATAGAAGGCACACAAATAACCTAACAACCAATCATTTATTCAGGAAACACCCATTATGTAAGCACAAAGCACTTCACAGCACCTTATAGCGGACATTGATAACCCGCATTCCGAAAACAGTTTCACTACATAATGTTACTACGGAAGCTAGGCCTTGTGCCTGGCGATCCCTCAGAACAAAGGATGCTTCACTGGCAGGCATGTGGCTGTCCCAGGTGCTGATCAGGCCTCACCTTTCACTCAAGGCAGTTCAATCAGCGTCAGCTGATTCTGACGGACAGGCAGTCATGTTCCAGAGCTTCGGCTTTTCGAATGACCGGAAATGACAGCTCACTTCAAGACAACAATGTCACCCCCTCCTGACTGTCATAAAGAGGCCACTGATTGGTGACAGGGTCAGTCAGAGACTCCCGGAGAAGGATGTCAATGGCAGCTTTACGGTTTGCCACGTGTTTGCATTGTATGGCACACGCTGGATACAGGTGTGCCACGTTGGAGACAAGTGGGGGTTCGGCATTTGTGATTGGCCAGTGAATTCCCTCGACGAGGGAAAGAGGGAAATAAATAACATAAAAGGCGGATCTGAACTTCTGTGAGGGGAGGCTTGGACATGCAAAGAATCAAGCATGTAGTGTGCTCCGAAAGTTGAAGCCGTGTGTGTAAAACTCAACCATGTGCCCTTGAATATAAACCTTTTTCTGTTCTCTTAAATGTCGCTCGGAACCATTCTTTCTTCCGGCACTTGACATGGCATCATCCATGGTACCTTCGTGGCTGCATAGACCACCGACTTCACAACAGCCTACACATTTTGTCATCATTGTGCTTTACAAAATAAGCTTCCAAAATTTTGAGGGACATGACAACTCTGCATCAATGCAAAACTCTGGCTGCATTACAGCAACGGTCCACACACACAATACCAGCAATGTCTCACCAAATGCAACCCTGTGACACTTTTCAGATCGTTCTAATGTGAGGTATTATAGGGTTCAGTCAGCAACTTTTTTTGTGGGGTGGGCCAGGTAGTGTGGTTGAATATGAACTACAATGTGGTGTGAGTGAACGCACCTATGTTCTCCTTAATAAAACAATAAATTGTGGCATAGAACCTGTACATACAATGCTGTCTCACATGTATCTCTAAAGCACATAGACTTCCTAATGAAATAAATAAGTGTAATGGAAAGTGAAGGACAATGCACGGGAATGGAGCTCAGGGCAATGTGTCTTCATTCATCGTATATTGCATGGCGAAGATGCACACAATGCATGCCACATGCTCTTTTGAGCAGCACTTCATTTTTCTTCCTATAGGCATGTGTTCTATAGCAGATGTCAAAATTGTGATATAAAAAAATTGGTCTTCAGGGAAGTGGACGTCAAAATAGCGGCATGCAAAAATTCTCTTAATGACACCTAAATGAGCTCTGACAGCGGAAGAAATGCAATGGTATAAACATTGTTTTGCTGATACAAAGCAATGTCACATCACTGTGAAAAGCCAAGAGGAGTGACCAAAATATTTATGAGTAAGCAGAGAAAGAATGCATGCTGTTTTTGTTTCGAGAAGGTCGACATTTTGAATGAACCAAGCACATGAGAGGCACTGGGACTTGGACACAACAAGCTAACAGCCCCCACAGGGCGTATCATTCTTATGTGTTCCCAAGGGCACTTAACAATTTGAAGACCCATGGCTACAACTACTGCTTCATCTTCATAGGCCACTACTCATCCTTCTCAATGTGCCACCTGGCATGGCACCATTCACAATTGTAGCTCAAAATAAACTTGGCAAACCCATAGCACAAACAGAGTAACATGTCAATAAAGGATGTTCCAATGCAACAAGTGTGTAATACTTAAGGTGTTGTCACTTATGTGCAGCTTAAATACATCAACCCTTGACATTCTCCCATATTTTATTCAGATCCCACATTACTTACTGCCTATAAAATAATCACTTATTTCCATGCGTCATGCAGGCAAATGCTCCGCATTGACATGGACTCCCACATTGCATGGGATCTACAAACATGTTATGCCCCTATAAGCACATGCTCAGGCATCTGCCTGTCTGACCTAAGTATACACGTCCACACGTGAGAGGGATGCTGTAGCTAACTGCACATGTGCACAACATGAATTGACCTCATGCCTGACCAAACATCCACGATGGCCAGGCTCTCCTTGCGTTCATTTCTGAATGGCAACCCATAAACTACTTAGCTTATTCTTCAACAAGAAAATCCACTTCTGTTCCCCATATTTTGCAAAAACCTTTTTCAGACAATGTGACAAAAAAATTAAATATGGGGTTTGACATGCCAAAACCATGATCTGATTATGAGGCATAACTGCGAGTCGGCCTAGTTGGAACATATTCATATTGATACTTTTTGTGCGCAAACAAACAGGGACGAAGAATAGGGGCAACACAAGGACGCGCTCGTCCTTGTGTTGCCCCTATTCTTCGTCCCTGTTTGTTTGCGCACAAAAAGTAACTGATTATGAGGCACACTGTAGTGAAGGGCTCCAGAATAATTTGGACCACCCACAGTTCTTTAACATGCATCTAAATCTAAGTACACGAGTGTTTTTGCATCTCAGCCCCCATTGTAATGCGGTCACAGTGGCCGGGATTTCATCTCGCAACCTTGTGCTTAGCAGCCCAACACCACAGCCACTAAGCAACTCCGGCGGATGATGCCGTGACAGGCCTAGGATGCAAGGTACCAAGGGTTATTTTTGTGCATGACTTTTTCCTACCCTCTCCTTAAATCCTCTTTGCAGTTGTCTAGTTTACATTGAGTTACGTATTGAGTGAATAATGGGTTTTAATGGTGCAAGGGCATCTTTTGTCAAAGAGTGCCATAACTATTGATACATTCAATGATTTAAATATATACGAGTTACACAAGAATGGCAACGATATGCAGGCATAAGAATCTAGCAGAAACAAAGGTGTAAAAGGTCTAGCTAAAACACTGGCATTACTGTTGGATCAGATGTTCCCACTGTGTGTCAGTTATATGTAGGGATTTCAGTGATTACGTGCAATAATTTATTGTTATATCTTTTAGGCCTACATGTTTTACTTAAGTAGATTTCAGTCATTATGAGCGATAACTTATTGCCTTTAAAGGGCCCCTGAAACGGTTCGGGCAAATTTTGTAGAATTGTAGGGTACAGCTTAAGCAGAACATTCGCACCACAATTTAAACGAAGCATTACGTAATAATGGAGCTACAAGCGATTAGAAGCTGCCCTCCTCCCTAGCCATGCTTTTCCTCCTCAACTCGTTCGCCGAGAAATCGGGGCTAAGCTCCGCCTTCACTGGTTTTGCGTCAGGATGCGACATCACATCGTCCACTTCCGGTTGTTTCGGAGCTCTCCGCTAGCCGCTTGGCCGTCAACCTCAAGCGAGAGCTATCGAAGCAGCGTGCGTTGCGAGCATTCTGTCATACCGCCAAACGTGTCTGGTATTCCAGCAAGCTAGTCATTTCGGTAAATGGCTGGAGGCATAAACTCAAGCTGATGAAGGAACTTTAGCGTAGACGTACGTGAGCTGACTGATCGGTCTCCACGATACAGCCACCCGTGGCGCAGAGCTTAACCAGCCAAAGAAATGAACTAACAAATGAACTAAATAAACAAATGAACTAACAGTCCAACTATTACGAACATCATTTGTTTACCATAAAGTTGGAAAAATTATTGATCACGCGCCCTGGTCAGCCAATCGGATAGCTGCCCTACTGACGTCGTATGGGTGATTTCCGTCATATGGGTAGGGGCGGTTTAAAATGCTGCCTAGCAGTGTGCCGAGATCGGCCGCGATGTGCATTTTTAAAACCTTATAATAAATTACATGCTTTACGCGGAGCTTTTAGATGTGTCAATTTATTATCAGAAGGACCTACTCTAACGACTCAGTACGTTTGCAGAAAATCGTCAAAATCGTTTCAGGGTCCCTTTAAGCTGTCAGCAAAGTACTTTTACCATGAGAAAAGCTGCGAGGCCTCAAGGCACTCGAACACCTCAGGCTCCTCATGTATGCGATGGAGCCTGGTAGCTTAGCTTGTAGTATAATGTGTCTAAAAACTGGACGCCAGCGAGGTACCTAATAACTCGTAACACTAAACATGGGGTCATGGGATAAAAATAATGCAGGGTAAGTTGGTATATTATGCATGCAAAGGTCTTTAAAATGCTGCAGTCTTGATTGGCAAAGTCTTGTACTTTCAATTAAGATGTTCTGGACTGTCAGTTTTTTTTCCACATTTTATGCATATAGGTGGCTGTGTGCCAGTTAACAGGTACATGTGTATTGCATGTGTGTGTTCTATACGTGGCCTGCAGAGTGCAGATTCTGTGCACTGAGTTAGGGAAATGAATCTGTACTAACTAGCTCAATTCATCTTACTTCTAAGGGAGTGTCAGCAAGAGCATGTCCTCTTTGCTGGTTGGCAAAAGTCATGACACTGCTTATGCTATGCCAGTGCTGTAAGTTTCAACAGTGTCTGGCCTCTTTCCACGCTTCACAAGGGAAATGCCCCCACCTTTGAGTTACTGCTGTTGAGCCAGGCAACAAGCCCATCAACGACAGCGCCCATTTCAGTGCAGTCGACAAGGTTGAGCGGGTCCTCCAGGTAGGAAAGCAGGGTGGCACCCAGCTGTAGCCGCTTCTTGGTGTCCTGGCAGCCCAGCTGGGGCACAAACTGCTCCAGTCCCACAACCAGTGCCATCTTCTCAGGCCTGGGGGCTGTCACCAGCCCTGTGTCGTCCCCCAACCCTGCATTTTTTTTTTTTGAAACAATGTCTCAGTGAAGTTCTCAGACTTCGTAGCCACAAAGGCCCTTGCTGGCTTTCATAGGATGCACAGCAATTCCATACTTGACTTTTCCGCATTGCACAACACAACACTGATCCTCTGATATGGAGACCTATCTTACTGAGTAGACAACTGAAAGTAGCCATCTTAACCCTCCTATGGGTTTTCACATGGAGCAGTGAGAAAACATCAAATACTACAGCAAGCTAAATAGCAGTTGCTACAACCTACATGGTTATCAAAACTGCCAGCAGGAACAGCACCTTACCCTACAGTTGCGACTGAGATGGCTTTATCTAATACAGTGCTAAAATAGAAGACATTGGGGATGACCCAAAAAATGCATGAATGTCACAGAGCTGTTGTGAAGGAATTCTAATGAAAGCTTGTGACACAATGTCATCTGATCGTAGGACAGCCGTTGGCGCAATGAGGAGATAACTAGAAATCAACCACAGCAACATGATCTTGCTGGCCCTTAATTAAAATATTGGTGAGAGATTTGCACAATGTGTATAGAAGTTGGTTGTTTCCTAATGGCAACTAACGACAACAGTCGCAACAGTGTGCACTGCTAGTGACCCTGTTTTCAATATGCAGCATTCCAAAGATCATCTTGAGAGAACGCCCTGTTAATTTTTAATATTCTTTTTATATCAATATCACTTCATTCCTTTTCTTCTTCTGTTCCCTTCTACCCCTTCCTCAACGCCAAGTACCAGGCTAGAACATGGCAGTTCAGGCTGACCTCTCAGCTTCTCTCTCATAATAAACCTCTCTCTTGAAAGAATGTTTCCAGAAGAATAAGGACATCAAGGAAACTCACTGAAAAGTTGAACAGTGTTTCAGTGAATGGCTTTAAGAATAGTCACGACAATCAACAAAGGCCATTTATAAAGAGGTGCTACACACAACAACTTACAAGAAATGTTGCATCATTGTGTCCAGCTTTCCAATTTGTTAGCCACAACCATGGAACTCTGTTGTCAATGTCAAGAGTTTGGGGAGCTTACAACACACCACACATTAGTAAGAGGCACAGAGAGAAATGCAACCATTCAGTCTGCATTCTTTGCAGTCATCAGTCAAAACTAGTAAATGACACTGGTAAAAGCAAATTGTACTCACAAAATACCAAGCTATGATGGCACAAACAACTTCTTGTTATGGCAGCAGAATAACAAATGTGAAAGTTATTATGTATGGTCACCATCAACATAGTTAACCTGAACACACTTTTAAGTGCCTTTTTGCTTCTCCTATGGATTGTGCTGGTAATTTCTGTTCAGGGTACCTCGACTGGTGCTAGCTTAATCTGTCTTCCTTTCAAAGAATTCCATGTTTGCGCCTGTGTTTTTTAAAGTTAAGCCACATGGACATGTCTTTATTGTTTGGGTGAAGTCTGACAGCAGCTGCACAAACACATGCTGTCTCAATGAGCGCCAACACAATTTATCAATGCAATCTCCACAAACAGCACAGTAGCCAGTGCTTCTCACATAACTTCTACAACCACCATCAGCCTAATTTATGTCCACTGCAGGACAAAAGCCTATCCCAGAAACCTCCAATTAGACACACTCACGCTGTCACACACACGCACGCACACACTTAAGACAAGGCAAAAGCTTCAACACCCTGCTCTGTTCAACGAATAGTCGTCTAGTCTAGCAGAATTTCGAGCATGTTAGCTTATAACAAGCAAAGTGCATAGCTCCTTGCTGCAAGCGGTAGTGCAGCAGCTGCTTCAATGTAGCATGAAACAGCGACAACAGGAAAATGCCTCCAATTTCAGCCTGCAACAGCTGTATGCCGCGCTTTAGAGCAATGTGTCATCTGTCAAGCCTTCAGGCCTGCCTATGTATCATCAGTGGTATATACATTGTCATCAGCAGAAGAAATTGTTCACTTCCAATTTTGATGCTTACCAAATGTTTTACTACTCAATGCAATAAATGCGAGCAGTATACTTTTCAATTCATCAGCTTTCACGCTTACTCTCCACACAATATCTACAAAAACCTGCCAAGCTGCTTCAGATGATATTTACCCAAAATGCAGTGATATACACAGTGTTTGGGCACAACTACTGGCATTGCAAAAGAAAGATAACAAGTAAATCAATCTAGTATTCAAAAAGAAACTGCAACTCCCTTCAGTAGGATTGCAACATGTATTAAACCCAAAAATTGAACCCTGCAGAGCTCAGTTTTAACTTAGGGCCTTTGGGGAGGGGGGGGGGGGTCCTTTTTTTTTTTTTCATTTATGTATTGCCTGCAACCCATACATTCTCATTCCAATGTGCGTGACCCTGCACATAAACTGTCAAGTTTACTTTACACTCCTGACACCTCATTGTGCGGCTGTCACAGCTGTCAACAACACAGGTAACAAAAGACGACAAGAATTTGCAGCCTCACACAACAAGCTAATCAGGCTGTCCCTAGCTTTCTTCCACTGTGACACAGTCTTTATAAGTGAATAATCTAGCATACCTTTCTGTCATGTGCAGCATATGCTTCACAAACAAACATAGGCTTTCAAATTTGAACATTTACGTAATAAAAGCATGGAATAAAGTTCTGTCTGCATCTGTCTCCATTCCTGCCACTGCGTCTGAGTGTGCTTCAACTTTCAATTCGTTTTTTAGCTCTGTGTTCACCAATGAAGACTGCTCCTCTGTTCCCTGTATCTCCAACCTTCATTATCGCTTCAAGTCCCCTATAAATATTAGTGTTGAAGGCATTTCAAAACTAATACGTGATCTAAAGGTGTCTACATCATGTGGCATTGACAATGTTAATTCTAAAATTCTAAAGAACACGTCAGCTACATACAGTCAGATTTTGTACTACATTTTTCAGCAGTCATTATCAACAGGTCTTCTTCCTGCTGACTGGAAGATAGCCAAAGTTATTCCTATATTCAAAGATGAAAACAGACACTCACCTGGCAACTACCGCCCCATTTCACTAACATGCATTTGTTGCAAGCTCAATCAATCTTTATTTTCATTCTTTCATTTTCAGCACATCATTGCCTCCCATTTATCCAACCACCTTGAATCTAATAACTTTTTCTTTCAAAATCAACATTGTTTCCGTAAAGCGTCGTCTTGCGACACCCAACTATTGGAATTTATGTCAGATTTACATTATGGCATGAATAATAGCAAAATTATTGATTGCGTCTTTCTCGACTATGCAAAAGCCTTTGACGGAGTTGCTCACTGTCGTCTAATAGCTCTTAGGATTGCTCTTAGGATTGAATCATTAACATTATCTTGGCTTTGCAATTTCTTATCTAATCAGCAACAGTTCGTATCTGTGAATAACTTTAGCTCCTCCACATCTGTTGTAACGTCAGGTGTACCAGGGTGTTGGGCCCTTTTCTTTTCCTAATTTTTATCAATGATTTGCCGAGCAATATTTCCTCCTGCATACGACTTTTCACGGATGATTGCGTAATTTACAGAATGATTAACTGTAATGATGATCATCTAACTTTGCAAAATGACCTTCCCCTAGTTAATCAGTGGTGAGGCCATTGGCAAATGACACTTAACACATCTGAGTGCTGCATTCTTTCCTTCACTCGTATGAAATGATATCCTAAGTTTCCTTACAAAGTCTGCTCGTCGGAAGTTCCTCGTGACTCTACTTACAAATATCTTGGCATTGATTTTTGTAATAATCTTGCTGGTGCTTTCACATCGAGAAGATATGCGCTAAAGCTAACAGAACTTTCGGATTTTTACATCGTCATCTGCACCTTTCGCCATCTACCATCCATCAACAGGCCTACCAAACTTTGGTACACCCTCAACTTGAATATGCTTCATCAATCTGGTCTCCTTATCAACAATACCTAATAGATAAATTGTAATCCATCCAAAATCATGCTGCCCATTTTATAACTTCTAACTACAGTCGTCAATCTAGCATTACCCAAATTAAATGCAATGTTCCCCTGCCAGACTTGATTCCCGCCACTCTGTTGTTCTTCTATACCTCTTTCAAAAATACTACTATAACTCATGGTCCAGCCATTTGTCGCTTGAAATTCCTTCTCGCACATCTACTCAACTTTATAATCATCTCAGTTTCAGGCGCATTTCTGGCCGCACACAGTGATTCAATAACTCTGCATTACCACGCGCCATCGCACTATGGAATAGCCTTCCAAATAACATTGTCTCAATAAAAGATCCTGCCAAATTTCGTGAACATTTGGAACTTCACGTGCTTGCTTGACTATGTTGTATGACCTTGTATTGTATTCACCTTTGTATCGTTTTTCGACTTTGTTTTCCAGAGTATTCCCTCAACCTTGTATGTATATTTTCCAATGTTTACCAGTGTTCCTTTTTTTTACAATGTACAAACGTATTTGTTTCTCTTACTATGTAGTTCCCTTTTCTGCGTTAAATATTTGTCATTTTTCTGTAGCACCCCCCACCCCCTACCCAAAGCTCCTCTGAGAATGTTGGGTAAACTGAATAAATACACTTGCTGTCTTCTTTTAAATTTAAAGGACCTGCACTAGTGTTTTCTTTCAAAACTAAAACAAATTTCAATTACGGGGTTTTATGTGCCAAACCCACATTTGATTGAGGTGCACCATAGTGGGGGACTCCAGAATAACATGGACCATCTGGGGTTCTTTAACATGCTGCTTTCATCACTCTGCTTATCACACTTATAAGTGGTACGGTGTGATATGCGCAGTTCGGGCCACTCATCTAGAGCAATGCGTGTACAATAATATGCAGCTTTCTTCACCGCAGCCTCCTGTCATAAAAAATCTGCGGTACCAGCATAATGCATTGTACAACAATGACAACTGCCCTCCACGTGGGAGGGATCCACTTCGAGACAATTGATCGTAAGCCGGCAAAAGTCGAGGGAGCCAGTTTGTGCACGCCCAGACCATCGTTTCACCACAGGTGGGGCCCCTACAAGCCCTCCCGAGTGCCTCGGCAAAGTATACACAAGTGCCGGGCGTGACAGCCACGTCCGTGACCCATATCGTATACGCGGTGCCTTGCGAAACGCCAACCAAGTGAGGTATCCCCAGCGGCGCGGCCATATGAAGCGTGTCAACGTTAAGCTTCTCCTCCCCTCAAGACATCGCCGGGAGAAGCAAGACGCGGAAGTCCGAGTGCATGCACAATTGGAAGTCCGCTGCGGAACGCTCAGAGGCTGCCTGCCTGCTCGGTGGACTCCTCGTCACGTCGCTTGCCCTCGCGCGCGAGAGCCGCTGCCGCCAAACCGGCCGGAGAACGTCAGCCACCGCCGCAGCCAAAACAGCAGAGGCGGCACACAGCCGTCGTTCGTCGTCGTCGCCTCCGCAATTCCGCGCGCTTACGTGACGTCAGGCGGGCCCTGCCTTACTTGGGAATTTCGCGTACACTGAGATCTCATGGCCATGCCCCACTACTATATGCGTGACCGGACGTGTGGGTAAGCGGTGTTGGTCGCCGCGCCCGCCCTGACCAAAAACGCGCCTCCTGAAACAGCTCGCACGTTCACACAACCTGTTGTCGGTGCACTCAAGGGCTACACCCCTCTGCGGGATGCACCTTCCCGAGAAAACCAAGCGCGCACATACACGAACCACGATGGTGGGGCCGTCGCGGCTGGCCGCGTGTATGCCAAGACACACCGTGAAGGATTCACGGCATATCAGATACGCCAGTTAGCGGGGAAAGCTTTCTACGCAGCAGATTTATTTTCTTATGGCTAGCGAATTTCTTGCTGCTCCTTTCTCCTTAGCGTGGGATCCGTACGCGAACGCAACGAGATGATGCTGGGTAGCGCGTTGCTGGCATCCGAAGTGCAGACACGTTAGTCTCGTCCAATGCAAATAAGTCCGAGCAAGCTTGAGCGCTACTGATTCACTCCAAAAGCTCTGAGCTTGGTTACGTTGTCTTGGCGATCCATACAGTTGTAGCCCAGCTGAGCATGAACGCGCCGAACGAATGAGCATGAACGCGCCACAGGCGGCATGGGAGTGACAACCGAGTAGCCGGCGAGCAGAAGCGTCGCGATGGCAAGAAACAGGCTAAAACTTCTAACGTGTGTCTTTTAACCAAGCGATTTCTCGCCTCCTAACTTTTTGAGACACAAGAACAAATTTCTTAAAAGAGAAAGCAAAACGCCGACAGCAGGTTCCTGTCGCAGAGGGCACTCCTTCAGAGCAAAGGCAACCTTAACATGGCAAAAGGAAGCCTCCGCGGTGTGCGTTTTATTTATAGAAGAATAACTAAAAATGTCAAGTCGGTCTGAATTTGGGAAATGCAGAGGCGACGATAGGTTCTCTCATTTTTTTCTTCAATTTACGCGATCCGAGCCGACACCTAGCTAGAGAATGACTGCTACACGCGCAACTCTTTCGCTTTGACATGCCCCTCAGCACCGTGGTGTGCTGCATATGAGAGCAAAAAAGCATCAAGAGAGATAGAGCAATGCTTCGACCAAAGGAAACGGTGTATGAGATACCTTATATCCAAAGCAAACATTTCGAACAACAACGTCAAAGCGGCACTATAGGCTTACGTTGAGAAAGCGCCCGCACTTAGCGGCATCAAAAAAGAAGTTAACTCACCGCTCCTCTCGTGAACCTTTCCAGGCTTTTTGCACAGCACAGACAACACCGTTTCACGAGCACTGCACTTTTCTTCCGTGTTTTTCTTGTGGAAACCATGAAGATTCACACGTATATTTCAACAAACTCCGGCAGTAGCTCACCCAACACCTACAACACTGCTAAGCGCTAAACCTAGCCACATACGGCCATCAAATTTTCTTGACGTCAGTTCAGCTACGTCCAAATATCAAGAGAGGGCGCTAAGCGCGCTATCACCATCAACGTTTTTAGACGTTGATCATTGATCACCATCTATCTTCCTGGAATGGACGATGGCCAAATGTGAGTGTTGTATGTGGCCTCAACTCATGATAATGAGTGACTGTGTACAGCACTGTTCTTGTTTTTTGTTACTTTTTGTTCATGATAATATTTGCCAGTGTATAACGGATATATTTAAAAGACCGAGATGTCAGCTCCGACCTTGCCTCAGGTTCTCGCAGCTAACATATATAGAGCAAAAAAGAAAATAAACATGTTTCTTAACAGCAGCTGGGAACATGTATCTGAAGCAACTACACATTTATTGCTAAAGATCTTTTCAAATACAATTGATCGCATTTCAAGCCATAGAGTTACCATGTTTCAAGCTTGCAATACCCATGCAGACATGTAAGTTTGATATAACTGCGCGCTGTTAGCGCATAAAATTTTGATGAGCCAGATAAATAATAAGGAACAAAACTTTTAGAACAATATATATTCCACAAACGCTGACCCTGGCTGATTAAAAAGGACATATTTCGTTGCAAAAAGCTTCTTGTAGTAGCGTCTGACATAGCCTCCGAGATTGTTGACTCAGCGCGGACATTTGAACTAGCGAACGTGTTCGCCGTTGTAGCATTCATACACTCCTAAGCAAAATTACACCCTTTTGCCACTACAATAATCGTCATCTGTATTGTCCGAATTTCCTTTCTTTAACGCGGCGAGCCTGGTACTTCCCAGTAACATACAGTAACGAACGGCATGCGCGTTATCAGCATGACATAGCATTCCCGACCGGAAAGTAGCGGGCGCGGCGTTTACAAGAAGGGAAACGCAAGCAAGGTAGCTGACGATTATTTTTGTGTGGCATATATACACTCCAAAAGGTGTACTTTTCACTTAAGAGTGTACTATACACACTCTTACACTCTTAGAAATATTTACACCCTTTGGGGCTTATCTTGTCCCACAACGATAATCGTCATCTGTCTTGCCCGAGTTTCCTTTCTTGAAAACTCGGCGCTCGCTACTTTCCTTTCGAGAAGCTGCGTCACACTGATAACGCGCATGCCGTTCGTGACTGGGAAGTACCGGGCCCACAGCGTTAAAGAAAGGAAACGCGGGCAAGACAGATGGCGATTATTGTTGTGGGACAAGATAAGCCCCAAAGGGTGTAAATATTTCTAAGAGTGTACACTCTTAAAACGGTTGCACCCTTTGGGGTGTGTATTTGTCCCACAACAATAATCGTCATCTGCCTAGCTTGCGTTTCCTTTCTTGAAAACTCGGCGCTCGCTACTTTCCTGTCGAGAATGCTGCGTCACACTGATAACGCGCGTGCCGTTCGTGACTGGGATGTACCGGGCTCGCCGCGTTAAAGAAAGGAAATGCGGGCAAGACAGATGACGATTATTGTTGTGGGACAAGATACGCCCCAAAGGGTGTACATTTTTCTAAGAGTGTAAAACGGTTGCACTCTTTGGGGTGTAAATGTGTCCCACAACAATAATCGTCATCTGCCTTTCTTGCGTTTCCTCTCCTGAAAGTTCGGCGCTCGCTACTTTCCTGTCGAGAATGCTGCGTCACACTGATAACGCGCATGCCGTTCGTGACTGGGAAGTACCGAGCTCGCCGCGTTAGAGAAAGGAAACGCGGGCAAGACGGATGACGATTATTGTTGTGGGACAAGATAAGCCCCAAAGGGTGTAAATTTTTCTAAGTGTGCACTCTAAAAACAGTTGCACCCTTTCGAGTGTATATCTGCCACACAACAATAGTCGTCACCTGTCTTGCTTGCAGTTCCTTTCTTCAAAGCGCTGTGCTCGCTAATTTCCTGTCGAGAATGCTCTCTCGTGCTGATAACGCGCATGCCTTTCGTGACTTCACTCTTAAAACGGTTGCACCCTTTGAGGTGTATATTTGTCCCACAACAATAATCGTCATCTGGCTTGCTTGCGTTTCCTTTCCTGAAAACTCGGCGCTCGCTATTTTCCTGTCGAGAATGCTGCGTCACACTGATAACCCCCATGCCGTTCGTGACTGGGATGTACCGGACTCGCCGCGTTAAAGAAAGGAAATGCGGGCAAGACAGATGACGATTATTGTTGTGGGACAAGATACACTCTTAGAAAAATTTACACCCTTTGGGGCTTATCTTGTCCCACAACAATAATCGTCGTCTGTCTTGCCCGCGTTTCCTTTCTTTAACGCTGCGAGCCCGGTACTTCCCAGTCACGAACGGCATGCGCGTTATCAGTGTGACGCAGCATTCTCGACAGGAAAGTAGCGAGCGCCGAGTTTTCAAGAAAGGAAACGCAAGCAAGGCAGATGAAGATTATTGTTGTGGGACAAATTTACACCCCAAAGGGTGCAACCGTTTTAAGAGTGTACGCCCCAAAGGGTGTAAATGTTTCTAAGAGTGTTGGAAGTACACTTATAGGCAAAGTTAGTTACACCCTTTGGGGTGTATCTCTGCCACACAACGATAATCGTCATCTGCCTTGCATGCGTTTCCTTTCTTGAAAACCCGAGCCCGCTACTTTCCTGTCGGGAATGCTATGCCATGCTGATAACGCGCATGCCGTTCGTTACTGGAAAGTACCGAGCTCGCTGCGTTAAAAGGAAATGCAGGCAAGACAGATGACGATTATTGCTGCGCACTCTAAGAAAAGTTTGCACCCTTTGGAGTGCCCCTTCTGCCACACAACGATAATCGTCATCTGCCTTTATGCGTTTCCTTTCTTTAACGCTGCGAGCCCGGTACTTTCCAGTAACGAACGGCACGCGCGTTATCAGCATAATGGGATTTTTCAACGCTGCGAGCCCGGTACTTTCCAGTAACGAACGGCACGCGCGTTATCAGCATGATAGCATTTCCTATCGGCAATGCTATCATGCTGATAACGCACGTGCCGTTCGTTACTGAAAAGTACCGGGCCCGCAGCGTTAAAGAAAGGAAACGCATCAAGGCAGATGACAATGCTATCATGCTGATAACGCGCGTGCCGTTCGTTATTAGAAAGTACCGGGCTCGCAGCGTTAAGGAAGGAAACGCATCAAGGCAGATGACGATTATCGTTGTGTGGCAGAAGGGGCACGCCAAAGGATGTAAACTGGGCCGGTATTTTGTAGCGATGCCTTTTCCGATTCTATGCTTTTTGAGGCTTTTCGCGCTTGGCCACTGGTCAGAGCGACGGTCTGCCCACATTATCAACGCGATCAGGCGGCCGTGTGTGGTGGATGATAAGAATAGCATAGAACAAGGCATAAGGCATCGCTACAAAATAGTGAACCTGTTCTTAGAGTGAGGCAGATGACGATTATTGTTGTGGGACAAATATACACCCCAAGGGTTGCAGCCGTTTTAAGAGTGTGTAGACAAAGGTACACCCTTCGGGGTGTATATCTGCCACACAATGATAATCGTTGTGTGGCAAGCGAGCAATTGCTTGCGTTTCCTTTCTTGAAAACGCCGCGCCCGCTACTTTCCGATCGGGAATGCTATGTCATGCTGATAACGCGCATGCGGTTCGTTACACTCTTCACTCTTAAAACGGTTGCACCCTTTGGGGTGTAAAAAATAAAATAAAATAAATTATGGGGTTTTACGTGCCAAAACTACTTTCTGATTATGAGGCACGCCGTAGTGGAGGACTCCGGAAATTTCGACCACCTGGGGTTCTTTAACGTGCACCTAAATCTAAGTACACGGGTGTTTTCGCAATTCGCCCCCATCGAAATGCGGCCGCCGTGGCCGGGATTCGATCCCGCGACCTCGTGCTCAGCAGCCTAACACCATAGCCACTGAGCAACCATGGCGGGTTTTGGGGTGTAAATTTGTCCCACAACAATAATCGTCATTTGCCTTGCTTGCGTTTCCTTTCCTGAAAACTCGGCGCTCGCTACTTTCCTGTCGAGAATGCTGCGTCACACTGATAACGCGCATGCCGTTCGTGACTGGGAAAAACCGGGCTCGCCGCGTTAGAGAAAGGAAACGCGGGCAAGATGGATGACGATTATTGTTGTGGGACAAGATAAGCCCCGAAGGGTGTAAATTTTTCTAAGAGTGCACACAATAATCGTCATCTGCCTTGCTTGCGTTTCCTTTCTTGAAATTCGGCGCTCGCTACTTTCCTGTCGAGAATGCTGCGTCACACTGATAACGCGCATGCCGTTCGTGACTGGGAAGTACCGGGCTCGCAGCGTTAAAGAAAGGAAACGCGGGCAAGACAGACGACGATTATTGTTGTGGGACAAGATACGCCCCAAAGGGTGTAAACTTTTCTAAGAGTGCACTCTTAGAAAAATTTAACCCTTTGGGGCGTATCTTGTCCCACAACAAAACTCGCCAACCGTGTTGGCCGCGTTTTTGCACAAAATTTGTAAGCATAAAGCTTTGTACTAAATGTTTTTATTTAATTTGATATTCAATTCAAAATCTACTAGTATTCAGTATTTGCACACCGTTCGTAAATTATTGTTATCAAGTAGGTATGTACTTGATAGTTCAGCAGGTAGAGGTAGTTCAGACAAACTTTTAAAGACAACAAGTTCGTGCAACTAACCCCCCCCCCCCCCCACCCCACGCTTTCAGTGTTGTAAGTTGACAGGTATGGTAAATCTTTAACAATCAAAAGTACTAGTTGTGCAGACATATTCAAAGTTTTTTCACGTATGTAAATTTGATGTTATCATGCAAAGAGTTGGCAAAGGTAATTGTATTCTCCGCCAAAGGTGACGGTGCCTGTGAACCAACTGTCAAGTTGTCCAAATGGAGGGCAAACAGTGAAACAGAGAAATGTATGTGTGGGCAAATGCAACACCTTTAATGCAGAAATGGAGTTACGGATCCAGACTGCAATTTGTTCACAGAGATGTATAGAGCAACAAATCATACAGTATCCTGCAGAATTCACACCACATACCAAGGTACACAACCTGTGCTACAGTGTTTGATGGCCATATTTGACAACTGACAGAAAAGGCGTGAGTGCCCCTTCAGCGTAAGCCAATGTCAAAAGAAAGGAAGGTTTCGTGCCTATGGTAGCATCAACCCTGGGAAATGTTAAAAGCAAATAGCGTTTTGGCGACATTCCTTTGCACATCTATTGACATATACAAAGAAAATAAACATTCTGCAACAAAAACTGCCAACTAGGTATGTCCCATCATGTAGCAAGTTCTGTTCAATAAACGTTAATACTATTTTATTGCCAGTGGCAAGCCTATACAAAAGTAATGGCACTAGCAGAGTGCACTATAACAGCTTGTGGCATGTGTTGAAACGTCACACCAAACCACAGCGCAAAACAGGAGACAAAAAAAATAGCCTTGGTGTAATGATTTAAATGCTTGATTTCAGTTATTTTGTACCAGCCACATGTTCACATTTACTGTTAATTCTTTCAGCGGCCTAGCCAGCCTTGTTAATGTGTAATCTTTATTTACATAGGGAATCTGTCAACATAAAAACTCAATGAGTATATAAATATGCAGCCACAACATGTGGTGGACAGGGTTTCAGACGACACAGCCATCGCACTGGATGGCCGTCAAAATGATTATGGTCACTGCGACACACGTACAGATGCCTCCTACAGCGCTCCTTGCAATGTTGTGCAGTGGTGGTGAAAAATAAATAAGTTACGCGAGAAAGTCAACCTATACACAAGACAACTCCTGCCCTGCCGAGCCATGGAAAAGCATCCTCGAGCCCACATGGCCACAAGAGCGCTTCCCAAAAACAAATAAAAACAATACCTTTACATTAACGCGCAAGATGGCCATTCATGTGTCTGCTTGAGCATTATGCAATGTGTACGTCCTAAAATCAGAAGATTGTGAGTATGCGGATAAAGGAAAAAGAAAGCGATTCTTTAAATGGAAAGTAGAATGGAAACGCCATTTTGCTTCATGTGACAACAGCATGAAGCATATGAGGCACAGTGAATGAAGCTTACTCAGCAGCGCATATTTTGAGGACTACAACAAGAATTTACCCTGGTTGCAAACTAAGGTCCAACTCACAGATGAGAACAGATTGAAGACAGGACAACAAATATATGAACAAGAGTGAGGTAAGATAAACAAAAATCAAGGAATTATGTGTACACCTACACTTGTCAGGCATACAAGTTAGCATGCACAAGGTACAGGAGACGCTACCCAGTCTCCCTGTTTTTGCTTCCAAAGCCAAAGGGACAGAAAAAAATGAAAGAAAAAGAAAATTGCGAATGCGGTGAGCAGCGACCTGAGTCAATGCTTTACGAACCAACAGCTAACATCAACAACGAGGCGCAGAAGGCGAACATACACGCTCTCTCTCTCCCTTTTTTTTTCCCCTTGCGAATTGGCCTTGAGGCAGTCATTGTACAATCTAGCAATTGGCTTATTATCGCCCATCTGTGAAAGAGCATGACATGCACAGACCTGTGAAAAGACACGCAGACAGCAAAGCGCAATCTGGCATTTACCAAAGAGTGCTGCATTCCTGATGTCCCAAGAGTGACACTAACTCGGCAGCCATTTGTGTTAAAACAAAGCATCCTCAAGGAAGAGATGGTCACAGGCTGTGCGAAACTCGCCAGCAGCGTGCGACAAATGCAGCTTTGGGGAGGGAGCAATGATTGTACTAGTGATGGACATGTTAAGGTAATCCATGATGAAACAACGGGAAATGGGAGGGAAACAGGAAACATTCGGAAGCACTGCAAGAAAATATGCACTGCAGTGACAGCCACTGGCACGCGAGGGTTATTTTTTCTCCTAGTGCGAATTTTTTTTCCCCAGACCACTCTTGTAATGAATACAAGAGTCGTGAGCAACATGCACAGTCTTCAGTTTTTTTGCAGGCACTTTCCCCAGTTCTTTCATGTGTTCCATCTTCCTCCTCACTCACAATCAATGAACAAAACATGGAATTAAAACACTGAATGTGCCACAAAACAACAGAGCCACTACGATGAGAGACAATGAAAAGAGAAAGACATCATCAACGATGGAGGAAGACTGCCCCTCTCGCAATGTAAGTGTGCCAAAAAACTGTGACAGGGCATGAACTTAAATGACAACAATCACCTCCCTACTGTCCTTACAAACATGTGACCCTTGCTGCTGCTGCTTCTCGAGTTTCTTCTCTTTTTTTTAAATTGTCACAAAGCTGCCACAGCCCCAAAGGTGCTAAGAGGTGACAAAGTGTGCCGCTGCTCTCTCTCTCGTCACCAATGTTCCTGTCACGGCACTAAGTACCTCACGGGGAAGAAGCACACTGTAACAACCACAACCTTGCTGGACATCAGCCTTGGCCCAAGAAAGAAACAAGAGACAATGGCTGCGCTCGTTTGTGTGCGCTTTTCGAGAAAATTAGCGTACAGTATTGAAGTAAAAAAAGTGTGTATAAATATAGCACTATGTATATATATATATATGTATATGTTATGTATACACGTAACAAAAGAATGCGGGGCCACAGGAAAACAAAAACAAAGCACGCGCGAGAGAGAGAGACAACAGACATGTCATGAGGAGTGGTGATGGTGCATGTGTAGGTAAATGGTAAAGCCCTGGGATGGGTGGTTGTTTGTGCCTGATGGCAGTGGAGCGAAGGACATGGGAGGGTCAAGGGGTTCAGGAGGTGAGCTCCTCCCAGCGGCTCTCGAAGAAGTTGCGCATGTTGTGACCTGCCTGGCCCACCGGGGAGTCATCCTCATTGAAAGTCTCGCAGTTGTCAAAGATGAGCCGCACATCCAAAGCAAACTCGTCCTTGCACTTGTACCTGCACATGCAAAGAGGCATCAGGTCTTCAGGCTTCTCCAAGAGTCACACAATACAACATCAGTAACTCAACAGACGAAAACTCAGTATTCCACCAAGTTAAGACAAAACTGCACCTTATTCCATGGCGTGATATACAGCAGAACCTTGGTGATCCGCTCCTGTTATGTACATTTTCCTGGCGCCAACATTCGCAATTGAGAACCCCAAAAATGACCCAACAAAGTTAAGCTCATGTTTTAATGGTTCACATGTTCCAGGAAAACAAGATTTTTCGGCATATAGGTTCAGTATGTCGCCAAACTGCAATCGTATGATACGTTTTCCAGCCGCTAGATTTCATGTGAACAAGAAAATGCGCGAGGCGTGCGCGATCGAGAACAGTACATAGCTGCCCGCCGCAGCAGCTTCACCACAATACTTGCTCGCCCGTCTTACATGAAAATGCCGGCACACACTCAGTTTCTCATTTTGGTATTAACAAACCTCCAGGGGTCGTCAGAGGTGGCATTCACATCTATCACTGCCAATCGTATTGTGGATAAGCATCTTCACCCATCTGTTTCACAGCGCTTGGTACTGTGGGAAGCATAGCGTGCGCTTTTAATAGGCAATAACCGAAACGCACCGCCATTCCCTGTTGCAGATTGCGATTGTGTAAGTTTTTCGACCGCTAAATCTGATGTGAACAAGAAAAGGCGTGAGGCGCACGCTATCGGGAAAACTATATAGCTGCCTGCCACACATGTAAATGACGGTGCACAGTTTCCTATTCCAGTACCAGCAAATCACCGCCCAGGTCGCCGCACTCACAGCTATCGCCACCAACCCCACTGCGATAAGCATCTCCACCTATCTGTTTTACAGCGCGTGGTGCGATTGGTAGCGTACTGCATACTTTTTGTAGGTGACAACTGCAACGCCATTCCCTGCTGAATCTGGCGCGATGTGGGGCATCACGTTTCACTTCGGCGGCATCACTCACCATCTCGATTTCATTTCGGTTTCTCGTCGCCCTCTTAAAACACCATGCAATAGGAAAATAAAAAAACACGTCTTGCGCCGCCAGAGCACCACCAGCCCGACGTGCGTCGGGGTCTCGTGCCGCAACGATCCACGCGATGCTTCGCATTACGTAGATGTGAGCAATAGTTGTCCGTGAAATTTTTTAGTTACTTTGGATCGTACATTTTTCCAGTTAGTATGTTTATTTCTCACAGTTATTTTCCAAAATGTATGGACGACGTTCTACTGTACTAGTTAGTTTATAGGCATTTGGCCATGCAAAGGATAACTTGGGCAAGTGATAGAGCACTCTAAATGTTGCGATGGTGGCAATAATGAATAGTGAGGAAAGAAAAGAAAGAATAACAAAGCTTCAAATATACTACCATCACTTAACGCAAGTGTGGGAACTCACATTTGTAATTAAAGAAAGCAAGTCACAGGAATAGGCTCAAGCAAATAGAACTCAAATCCGGTAATTGAAAAGTTCTGGGGTAGTGTCCTTGAATGGTCACTTTCGGGGATATGATCACTTTTACGACATTTCATGCGACTTTTCACTGGATGTATCGACATCTATGGCCAACAGCCATCCCTGGACAGTGCCAAAGAACGCTGTGGCCCATAGATGCTGATGCACGCAGTGTCAATTAAGTCACACGATCTCTCACAAAAGTGAGTGTGCATGTATGTAATTTAAGTGTGCATGTATGGTAATTCATCAGCTTCAGTAACAAGTAGGCTGCAGCTACTTCTGCAGGTGGCTATGGTTACATTGTAAAAATAAAAATTTCAGAGAACAATGTATCAATTTCACGTCACAGTGGTGCATTTACATGCACAACTGCAGGGTCTCAGAATATAGTGTCTTGCCTGACTTTCCATGAAACAAGCGAGAAAACTATCACTGTTACATTTACTGCTGGTGAGGATGGCCAGGCCATTTACGCTTTTTGTTCGATGGAGCTGGCATGTGTTCTTTGGCTGCTTTAGCCAATCACTGTGAAGCATGCATCCATTTTTTTCAGACTGCCAAAATTTTGGGCATCCTCACGGCCCCTAGGGAGTCTGAAAAATCAGGTGTTGAATGTACTGGTAAACTGGTGGCGACCTTAGTGTCTGCCATGTTTGTGTACAACAGAAGAAGTGCTGATGTGTTTCTGCTTAGTCTTTAATTAGTCTGGCCCAAGTGGCTCCTATCTGGCTCTCTGGCTGCTATCTTGAGCAGGCTCCGCATCATTGCAATCCGTGAAGAGTGCAGTAGGAACCAGGACCGTAATGTTGTAGCAATACCTTCCCCTCAATTCTACGTTCACAGTTCATGGCAGGTGAACTCCATTTGTAACGCAGATGGAGTGTCGCTCTAACCACTGATGAAGTACAAAAAGAAAGAGCATCAGAAAAGGCCCCACTACAAAATTGTGGCCCAGTATAATGTACCATAAGTCAGAGCATGGGCATAGATTTCTGCAAGACGGTAACCAGCCTTTGCAACACTACTTCCACAAAAATCAACTCACTGGTTTGACTCCAGCTTGGAGCGCATGGTGCTGACATCCATAGGCTTCTTGATGAACTTGCGATAGGAGGGAAACTGCTTGGTGTTGACAGGAACAAGGAATGGCCAAGCATCTTTGTGCTGCTCCAGCTCTTCCAGAATTTGCCTGGAAGCAAAGAAAAACGCAAGACGTCTTATCTAGCCATCACTAAAACTAAAGGCATCAAAGGCTTCACACTGTCTACACATACAGATATTTCCAGGTGCACAAAACGCGAGACAGCATATTCTGTCTTTCCTATCAGCACACAACACCAGCTGGCATTTCACTCTTCTCTTGTAGACATCAACAGCCAACTACTACACCGGGACCTTTAAGCCTCTTCCTTCAATGTAAAGGCACTGGACCATGGTGGTAAAATACGAGAGGTGACCTGATGACAGCCCTTCACGGCACTTCACCAATGCTCTATGCGCTACATGACTGCTTTGGAGTTGCCGCCGCTTTGTGCAAAGTGGCAGCATGGGTAGTAAGAGCCCATTTCGTCGCTTCACCGTATGTGAAAATGCATAGCCTAGGGCCACCACGCAGCCAAATGTATTTTTACATCTTGGCTCTTTGAGAAGAAGCTTCAAATCTCAGCGTCATAGATTAGAGATGGGGTTATAGGATACTGAATAGTTTTTGTAATGTCAACAGCCTGCTAGCACAGATTTGCTGATGCAGCGTTCATGTGACAACAGCGCTGAACAGCATGAAACACATGAGGCGCAGTGAATTCACTCTTCATTGCTTCCTTATTTTTATTTAGTTATTTTC
Organism: Dermacentor albipictus; assembly: GCF_038994185.2. Taxonomy (NCBI): domain Eukaryota; kingdom Metazoa; phylum Arthropoda; class Arachnida; order Ixodida; family Ixodidae; genus Dermacentor; species Dermacentor albipictus. The sequence goes on from NC_091824.1 coordinate 144,471,243, forward strand.
TTTAATAAAGATTGGTGCTAGAGACCAAACTGTGCCATTGCTAAGGGGCCGATGGTTCAAATTAATTATTTTTTTATATGTTCACGATCAATTAGATCTTTCATGCTCATGATAATTATTTACAGTTTACTAGAAACTTTAGTATTAATGTGTGTTACATGCATCATCATCATCATCATCATCATCATCATCATTATTATTATTATTATTATTATTATTATTATTATTATTATTATTATTATTATTAATGTGAAAGCATTATGTGTCCCATGAGGCAGAAAAGCCGGCTTTGCAACAAGAGGTAACAAAGATCACCAGTCATCAGCATCTTGTATGCCATCAGTAGTAATAGCGAATTAAAGTTAGAAAGGGTTAGAGTAAGGTGACATAAGATAATTAAGGTGAACTGAAATGAATTAATGTGAATTAAAGTAGATTAAGGTTCATACAAATTAGAGCAAGGTGGGCTAAGGTTGACTATAGTGTATTAAGGTGCATTAATATGGATTAGAGTGGATTAACCCCTTAACCGTTTTGGACGAGCTGTGCTCGTTCTTGCCAGGCCGTCCCCAAACCGTTTTGGACGAGTGTAGCTCGTCCGCGCTGAATACGTTCTTCCCTCCAGCGTTTCGGACGAGCGGCGCACGTTTGTGGCGTAGCTTGCATTTTTACTCGACAGATGGCAGCACTGACCGCTTAATTTCTTTTTCTTCAACCGCGTAAACTTTTTTTTTCGTAGGGCAACCTTGGTTTTAAAATGGCATCCAGTGGAGGCGACACGTGTATTGCTGGCCCGTCTTCTCGGAAACGGCGCTTTTCTTCGTCGTCATCTTCGTCAGACGATGGTGATTCAGACACTGATGTGTACATTGTTTCAGGGAGCGAGGATGACAGTGATGATGTTGTACTCAGCAGCTCTTCTGATGAAGAAGATGATTGCTCGGAAGCGAACTATGCGAGCGCGCGTCAGTGGATGAAGATCGACGTCACGAACATTCCTACACGACCTCCTCGGTTTCCTTTTCTGGCAGTTCCCGGTAAGACGTTCACTATAAGCTCGCCTGGTGACTTGCTTGAATATATTCAGCGTTTCCTCGATGATGAACTCATTTCAATGGTGGTCGAAGAAACTAACCGCAATGCTGCTGAGAAGGTGAAGGGCTGCGGTCCGTGTGAGCATAGCCGCGTCAAAAAATGGGTGCCGGTGACTGAGGAGGAGATGTGGGTGTTTCTTGGTCTCTTGCTGTTGCAAGGAATTGTGCAGAAGCCACGACAGGATTGGTATTGGTCCAGGAACAAGCTCTTATTCACACCTATTTTCGGAGAGGTGATGAGTGGCAACCGGTTTCAGCTCCTGATGCGGATGCTGCACTTTGCTGATAATTCCAGTATCAGCGACCTTAGCAGTCACCCGCAGCCGAAGCTGCACAAGATATGGCCGTTTCTGGTTCGGTTGTTGAAGAACTATCGCTCAGCCTACGTACCGGAGCGAGACATATCCATTGATGAAAGCCTTATGCTCTACAAAGGAAGGCTTGGCTGGGTACAGTACATTCCCCTCAAGAGAGCCAGATTTGGCCTGAAATTTTTCATGCTTTGTGAGGCGTCATCGGGGTACGTGTGGGATGTTATCATCTACACAGGAAAAGGCACCAACCTCGGCACACCAGCAAATGTCGACCCTACGTCTCCAATGGGAACGAAAGTGGTGATGAAGCTTCTGGAGCCCTTGCTAGGCAAAGGCTACTGCCTGACCGTAGATAATTTTTATACGTCACCAGAGCTCGTCGACCTCCTCCTCCTGAACCGCACAGATGTCTATGGCACAGTCAGAGCAAATAGAAAAGACATGCCTCCCGAATTCCGCACACAGAAGCTGAAAAAGGGAGAGATCCAAGCTTACCAGCGCGGTAAGTGTGTCGCCCTCCAATGGCGCGACAAAAAAGTAGTGACTGTCCTGAGCACTGTGCACAGCGCAAACATGGAGACGTTCAAAGACTCGAAAGGGAGGGACGTGACAAAGCCAAGCATCGTGCGGGACTACAACCACACAATGGGCGGTGTCGACAAGTCAGACCAGATGCTGGCGAACTACCCTGTCCCCAGAAAACGGCAGAAAATATATTACAAGAAGATTTTTCGCCACTTGCTTGATGAGTTGACATTTAACTCCTTTGTTTTGTATCAAAAGGAAGGAGGGAAGATGAACCACCTCGACTTCCGCCTCGCCCTTATTGAAGCAATCTTCAATAGGTACCTCGACCCCGCGCGAAAGATAAAGCGTGGCCGGCCTTCTGGCGTACTTGATCCCATACGACTTCAAGAGAGGCACTTTCCAGCTTACATCCCTCCAACCGAAAACAAGGCAACTCCAACCAGGAAATGCTTCATTTGCTGCAAAAAGCAAGGAGACAAAGGCCGGAAAATTAGGAAGGAAACACGATTTTGGTGCAAGAGCTGCAACAAACCGCTATGCGTGATCCCTTGTTTTGAGATTTACCACACCGTCCCAATGCTTCCTCGGTGAAGCAATCAACTTTTTGTCACCACAACTCAGTGAAAGAGTTAAGAAATCGGTGGCTGTGGTCATTCTTTAATTTTTATTGTTCATTACCAGCAGAAAGTTCCTTTTCTTTTTTCTGAGAAACAATAAACTTGAATATGCTACTTTGACTTCGTGTTTGCTTTAAATATTTTTTTAAGATCGAATACATGCTTTTTATTGCAATAATAATCGAAATCAGGAATAAAAAAAATAAGCAGTTTTGTGGAGAAATTCGTTGATATAAAAAAACGGTGAAGGGGTTAAGGTTGGTAAAATTAGAGCAAGGTGGATTAATGTAGAGTTGTGAAGGACATGTGGCACTGTATGACAGTCATGTATCATTTATGTAGCCAATTATTTAGAAAAGTCAATGCTTTCACATTGAAATCACGTAAGGATATGTAAGTAACTAAATTTTTTTATTACTACATTGTTGAAGTGGATTTTTGTGTTCTTTGGAGGGCCAGCAAGGGGGTTAGAAAATATAAGGCAAGTCACAGTTGCTGATTGTAAGTCAGCATGGCAGCATCCAACCACAGCTGGCTTTCGTACAAGCAGAATAATAGCTTCTGACTTGCGGGAAATAATAGCGAGATAATATGCCAAATTTTGAACACAAAATCGAGGACCTCTGTTTTCAAAGTTGTTCTTTGTCTGGGGCAACTGGGAATCAAAATTTGACTTTACTGTTGCCATTTAGCCATATAGGTACCAGTTATCCTTGGAAGATCACAAGAAAATCACCATAGCTAACATACTGCATGATTATGTGTCAGTGAGAATGGGCTATGTATGCAAAAGAATAAATTGAAAAGTGGATGACAAAACTAAAAATTAGGAAGCCGTCAAAACTGATTTAAACTACTGCACCTCAACAACTGGCATAGGAAGTTCGTGTTTCTGCGCCCAGTTGCAACATCGTTATATCTGCACCATTTGTCACTGTGCATTGTATGTAACCTTGATTATTCACTTTCTAGAGGATATTACCTGTGCTTGCAAGTACCATGTTGGCAATAAAACTGTTTGGTTCCCATTTCTTTAACAAATTCTACTGTTCCTTCGAGAGCTCAACAATAGTTAGGCAAGTGCTAATCGTGCTAGCGACCAATTTACTTATACCTCTTGCGTAAGGTAACTTTGTTCATAAGCTCCATACTATGCACAATGACACGCAAGCCAAATGTTTTTGACAGTGTACACTCACCGGTAGAAATCTTCATGCATCAGGAAAAATATACGCACGTCGCTCATGATTGGAAACTTGTTCCATGCCGGCTAAAAGCCTCAGCATTATAGTAATAACATAAGCAACCTCCTAATGCAAGAAAATTTGTGATAATCACCAATCATTCACAGAGCAGCAAAAGCTTGCGAAGCACTTATTTAGGCCTGTAAGACCACTTCACCACCTGGCAACTTTCACATAAGCTCGAGAGGAGCGGAGACGCATGCACGGAATTTGTTTGGCCACCTCTCCTATTCTACCAGTGTGTACTGGGCTGCTGAAAAAAACATACAACTGATCCTGCCATGTTAAGATTTATAGCTTTATGCCCCTGCATGCAAGCGCGCCACCTTTCACAGCTCTTTCACTTATTTCTGTCACTTTTTTTGCCATAATATTTGTTGCAGAATCCTTCCCGGGTTGAGATTATGTACTGCATTATGAACATCACCAAAATGAGCCAGAAGCAGAAAAAAAGAAGAGAGGAAAAAATGCAACCACACAATTCAATCTCTAGTTGGCTGTGTACCAACCAGCTAGTGAAAAGCTGTGCCAGTTACTGCAAATTCAAAACAGATAAACTTGATGAATGAAATTCTTGGCACACTTTCTTTGCTTCTTGGGCAATGAGTTTCTTAAATGAATACTATATCTGCACTGACACACTCAACCAGCCATTTGTTTCTGTCCCCTTCCAATGACCAAAACTTGCTGTATTCCAAAGACATTGAACATGTTAAACATTGTCAAGTCAAAGGGAGAGGACACACATACAGGCAATGAAGGCTGCAGCTGTCACTTGTGGGGACACTCGACCCTCACGCACCCCCTGATATTGTTTTCCCCACATGGCTCGTGTCTCCTGTAGTCCAGCTTTCCCGTGTGGCTGCGAGCCAGTGGCAGTCTGTTTAGTTGCAGAATTGTATGAGAGATGGTGCAAGCGTTCCACTACTAATGCCACCTAATGGCGGGGTACTCAGGCGCAAAAGGGGGTAGCCTCTTCCTCTTTGGCTTGGGGTGGGCTCGTGATACGGTTGGCGTGCAACGCCCCGGGCAAAAAGGATGCTCAAAGACCATGCCTAATCGAAACAGAGGATGGATTCCTAATTTGCTATGGTTGTCTCGAGTGGTTGCTGGTCTGGCAGGCACCCCGCAGTGATGACAGGCCCCTTTGTGTGTGTGTGATTCTGGAGGAGAACCCTTTTCACAAACTGACTCTAGAGGAGGACCCTTTCAGCAAACTGTGCGACCAAGGGAAGAACTTTCCGCAAACTGTCCAACTCTGGAGAAAGCATCAGCCGCCCATCTCCGACCAGACTCTGCGGGTTGCTGCCAGAGGAAGCAAGCACATGCAACATTGCCCAGGAGAGAAGGAGCAGCTGCAACGCAACGACAGGTACTCAGTGCATGTCACGTGACATTGACGTGAGCAAGATCCCGCCTACGATATTAAAGGGCCTATTTAAGGGGCCCCGCAAAGTACTTTTTCAATTCATTCATTCTCTTCTTCTTATCCTTCACCAACCATTGAATAAACAGTGCAAGTTTCGCACTAGAAATCGTCTCGTCCCTGCCAATAGTAACGCCGGTCGAGGTTCGAGAAACAGGCATCGCAACACTGGGTGTGCAAATGTTCCATGCGCCCGTCGGCATGTTTCATAGACCATCCTGAGAAAAGTTTCCGAGTAGGGCTCCGGGATGGACAAACACGATCATTCGAATGCACCACCGTTTGCGTGACTGTACATGCGAACAATTAGGCATTGGTGCCTGGTATGGGGCAAACATATTCGCTCAATATCCTGTCACAGTGAGTCAGACTTTCTCGATTCATTAACGCCCACCGACATGTTCTATATGCAGTAATTCGGCTTGCTGGCCATATTGTATAAACAGCTTATTAAATACCCCTTTGCTTGTTTGCACTACTGTGTTGGTTTTCCTTTGTACCAAGGGCATGTTTGAGACACCACACACTCTAATGTACTGTGGACTGCTCAGTACTAGTGGAGCTTTCTTTCTCTACACATTTTTTATAAACTGTTCCAGGCACATGTTTTATTTCCATAAGTTTTCTTTGAGGCATTACTGATGTTTTAGTTCATCGCACCAAATGAGTGCTCCTGTGATCAGAGCAGGATTGCAGCCACTATAAGAAGCAAGGAACATGCAGAATCAGAAGTGTGAAGTTCTTTTCTTCCCTATTTTTGAATTTGAATTGAATTGTGGGGTTTTACATGCAAAACCATGATTTGAGTGTGAGGCACAGCGTAGTAAGAGACTGCGGATCAATTTTGACCACCAAGGGATCTTCAACGTGCCCTCAAGGCGCCCTCAAAGCACAGGGCCACAGGTGTTTTTGCATTTCGCCCCTATCGAAATGTGGCTGCAGGGGCCGAAATATGATCACGCAATCTCATGCTTAGCAGTGTAACACCATAGCCGCCAAACCACCACGGTGGGTGCCTACTTTTGGCACCAAGCAGCTTGGTGCCAAATAGTAGGCACCAAGCTAGTACCAATAGTACCATGCTGGCGACTATTCTGACCTTCCTGGCTCCCGTAAACTAACATTTCTTTTAAAACACAAAGTCAAATGCAAGCCTTGTGGTCGCTCACCTGCAAGCAGCCAGATCCTTGAGCACCTGGGCCTTGTTCTTCTCCCTACGATCACCACTCTTGGATGATTTGGTGGTCTGGCCAGGGGTGGTGGAAGAGGAACTGGAGCCACTTGCTGCTGCAGCTGATGAGGAGGACTCGGCAGCCTTCTTGCTGGGGCTGTTTGACTCTTTACTTGAGTCCTTGTCATGACTTCCCCCCTTGGAAGGGCGCCCCTTCTTGCGGCCCTGCATGCAGATAACGCAAGAGTGTCTCAAGAAGAGTTGATTGTTGGGCTAGTTGGTTTTCCATAATTGAGCTAATAACTTTGCACAATGAAAACCACAGACACTAGAAAGATAAACAAAGACAAGCACTTGTCCTTGTCCACATTTCTTGTGTTCGTAATTTTTGTTGCGCTATGTCTCAAAAAGCTTAAAGGAAGCTGCTCACATGCCTCCGATGAATCACTTTGCGTAAGCAGAGCTTGGAACTGTTTAGAGCACTGGCACAAAGCTACTGAGAACCACGAGACATATTGCCTGCAGCGAGTGAGTTACAGGCGAGCGAACAAGGAGTCTGCTCAGGGGCTGATCTATGGGGCAGTCTAGGAGGGAATGGCGCAAACTTTTTAAAGTCTTAGCCTTTGTTTTTTTCTTTTTTACGTCAATGCCCTTGAAAAACCTTGAAGTCAAGGATTTCCTCCAGAACATTTCAGTTCTTTTGTTGGTTAACTGAAGTCGTACGATGCGTTCATTGCAATACATTTGCCCTGGATGGAAGCGTGCAATAATCAAGTATTTCAACAATGCAACCATGAATGACCAAACAGAGGTGAATGAAGATCAGAGCTTGATTTATCTGATTGAAGGCAAATGTTGAAGCTTAAAACGGCACCAAGGAGAGTGGAGACAAAATATTACTGTGTACTCATTCATTGCACATTACAACTGGTTTTTTTTTGTTGTTGTTGTTTCTCCTGTTAAAAGGGCCCTTTCACCAGGCCCCACAGCAAATTTTGGTTATACACAAGAACTTGGTAAACGCCATCTAAGGAGCGTATTACTGAAATAATTTTTCAGATTGGTCTATTATTGAGGGATGCAGAGGAAATTAACTGTCCTGGAACGCCAACTAGCCCGGTCTTATACCCTACTGTCCTGTTAACATGCCCCCAGGAGGTGAAAGCCACTGCCAAAAGAGGACACTCTTTCCTCTTGCCTCGACTAGCGTCTGCAAGCAGTGTTCCTTTCCTGCCTTCTCCCATGCTGGAGACTAGGGACCACGTCATGTTCACATGTCAAGCCCAGCCTCTTTTCTTTTTTTTCTCTTGCTTTTTTTTGCTCTACGGCGCATTCACAATGGCAGTGTTGTGCCTTCCGCAATGGATGATTATTTGAAGTCATGCGCGATTGTGAGTTACGTAGCTAGAACTTCATTTTATGTAGGTACACTTGTGCGTGTTACCTCGATTTTCTGGCTTGAAACAGAGCATCCACGAGAGGGAGGGCACACGGTGTTTGACTTGAAATTACAGTTGTCTTCGCAGTGCACAACGAAGTAATACTTTGCAGATACAAACTTCAGCAGGTGATGCTAGTCAGGTACACTTGTCTATTAAGAAATAGTCATACCTAGTGAGGGGCCCTTTAAGGATAGTGTTGGGTACATAAGTATGGAGAGTGGGGAGGTGGTCAGCCTCAATCCTTGAAATCTGCTGCTGTGCTGTTGGCTGCAAGCAGTCTTACTCTCGTATCCTAGAACATTACTCACTCAGCACTCCACCCTGACTCAAGAAAGTGGACGACAGTGCAGCAAAAGTGCTGCTATTCATCAATGACACTTCACGGCAATTCTTGGGAAGCTTAGTGACTCATCAGTCGAGAGGTGGAGTTGTGTTCAACTCGGTGGAGTGCAGGAAGATCTTCGAGTCAAAGATAGTTTGAGAATATGTTAGCGTCCTAAACAAAGCAGCTAATCTTCAATAAGCAATATGAAGGTGCTCACTGAAACTGCACATCATGCGCAACTGTAGTGCTGGTATACACAAGCATGAGCACTCAAAATCTGCAAGATTTCTATGTAAGATATTTTTTCAGCTACCAGATAGCAAAATATTCACAATGATAATAGTGGAGGCTAATCCTTCAAACCAGACAAACCCAATGGGGTTGTACCTAATATGAAAGAACATATTGCCCTGCATAAAAATAAACATACATTACAGAGTGTTCAAGCAAATTAAAAGAAACCGCTTACCTTCGCGCACCCAGAGCAGCACCATTTCCCTTTAGGAGGTCTAGACAAAGGGCAAAAAAAATGGAGACACATGAAAACATGTAAGAAGGCAGGAAAACAAATAATAGTCGCAGGCTACACCATGAGCATAAAGTTACTGCCGAGAGCTGTGCATCCACCACCACCACCACATTGTCCTGCCATTTCTGCTTAACTCTGTACTTCTCCACATTCCACACAGGATAAGCCTGGTCCTCAATTATCAGTTCTGTAGGGTTGTAGAGCGACCCTCCCACCTTTTCCCTTGTTATCCAGCCATGTGCCTAATGTGCGCAGCTTTCAGCAAGACCTTTACATTCTGCAACTGCTGCACTGTGCTGATTGAGCTGTGCCTCAGTGGCTAGCATAGACGAGGCAACCTTAAGTTTGCCCGCGCGGCACCAGCGCCGAATGCTCCCCTAGCGGACCGATGGAAGTTTGGAGGGTCGTCGCTGCGCTAGCGCGCGCCTGTGTTCTGTACGGCGGGAGCGCTCGTGCGCGTGGTTTTTGCGACGCCGAGTGCGACCTCATCAGCCAGGAAAGGTGGCACGCAATACTGATGTGTTGTTGATTGCCACATCAGCCTCGAAAACACGAAAGGTCCTACGCCGCCCGTGAAGTTCTACAGATTTCCTGGGAAGTGGTACGAGAAGGACAGACGACAAGCATAGATAACTGCAGTGCGCCGAGTCAAGTAAGTCTCATACTTTCGCATTCGCGTGTAATATCTTGAAAGCGGAATAGTCATATGCCTGTTTTTAGTGCACGGCCGTTTGTTTAGTCGTGTCGCGGCGTTGAATTGTGGTGGCATGCGCCGTTTGTTAGCGGTAAATGCAGGCGTGTTGCGCCGCTAAGCTCTACGACGCGTGCTCGATTCCCAGCCACGGCGGCTGCATTTCGATAGGGGCAAAATGCAAGAACACCCTTGTTACCGTGTGCTTTGATTTTTGTGCACGTTAAAGAACCCCCAGAGCTTAAAATTATTCCTGAGACTCCCCATTACAGCGGGCTTCATATTGATTTCGTGGTTTTGGCACGGTTTTGGCACTTGGAACCTCCGAATTTATTTGATTGCACTGTGCCTTCCCTCGCGATTGGCATGGACGAGCTCAAGAGAATTATTTCCTTTTTCCAAACGCTGCAACTTAAATTACTAGTTGTGCAGGTAACGAAAGGGGCTGCGCGCTACTTGTGTGTGGTATCAGACCGTATTTAATGCAAGCCGCGGTCGTCGCTTGCGTCGGGAAGCGGCAGATCGGAAAGCGGCAGCTCGAGACGTGCGCGTTATGTTTGTTGTTTTCCCATGCTGTCTAAGTATCTAAGTGTGCAAGTATCGTAACTTGTAGTGGTAGCCCTCTTGTAGAATAATATATGCACATAATCACAGGAACGTTACCTTTGCAAACATATTATTGGGAGTAATTTAATCCCCACAACAAATAGGCACACATACTGTTTCATTCATATGCGATGCAGAGGGAAGCGGCGCCAAACAGACCAATGGCAATCACAACAGTCTCCTCAGCAGTCAGCACCACCGGGACATGTGCTTTCCTACTGCAGCGACGCAGCTCTTGAGCAGCGGCAAGACACGTGTGAAACAGACTCCAGAACTAGCCTTTGTGAAGTGACGGAACCGTCAAGAAGCAGCCCAATGGATCTGCAGTCATCGAGTAGTATGACAACAGAAGTTCCTGCTGCCAGTGTGACTTATGTTGTAATTGAAATAAATGTGGCTAAATTTCTGAACATAGTGCGTACCTCTAACTCGACGTCGTCTACGATCTTGTCGGACACCTGTGACACGAACTTGGCTTTCACTATCACATCACCGTCCACAATTAGTTCAACGCCGTACACGTTCGGAAGCAGACGCTCCCCTATCGTGAGGTTGCCGCCACGAAAAAAAGCTGTCGGCGTCGGCAGCCTTCTTGAAACCACACGGCAATCTTTGCATGGCTGTTGCGCAAGCAGGCGATCTGCCGCCGTCGAAAACGGAGCGCCGTGAGCACGAGCAGCGAAGAAAAGCGCGGACAACACAATGTAAACAAAGCGGAGACTGCGCCACAGCGCGACCGCCCGGCTTGACGCTTCCACATTGGGGGCGCTGTCAAGAGGCGCAGTAGCGCCGCCTGGCCATGGTTTTCTTGTCTATACAGCAGGTGGCTACCTCTTCTTGTTTTTATAATGTCATGAGAAGCCTTGCTCCAAGCCCAAAGCTGGGCTGCGCATGGTGAATGTTGTGAATTAGATGCATAATTGTTCGTTACGTTTCCTAGGAATTCATAACTACAGTAGAGCCCTGTTAAAGCAAAGTTGTAAGAACTGAGAAAAATTTCTAGATAAGTGGAATTTTGAGATTAGTGAAATCTCAAAATTATAAGCCCGCTGGCCGTGCATAGACTGCACAGAATCTTTCCAAGATAGTGCCAGTAACCATTAATTTATCACAGATGTTCAATATATACCAGGAGCAATATTTTTGGTCAATCAGTTTCAGAGATGCGATTACTTTCGCGAGACTTCACGTGGCTCCGCACCTAATACGTTGGTGTCTACAGGCAACAGTGTTACAGCATGCACGGCACTGAAAGAGTCAGGCGATTGATCCTAATGCAAGACTTGAAGCCTGTCATCTGAGGAGTTCATAATTGGCATCAGAAATGCAAGAACTGATGCTAACTTCAGCAGAAAAAGAATTCAGCCCAATTTTACATAGAAAACTGAAATATAACTGCGGAAGAGTGCAACTGTCATGCTTTTCGCAAATGCCAACGAGTGATGTGAAAATTGTTTACACCTCAGTCATGCTATGAAACAAGCATACTTATAAAAGCGCGAGTATCACTGAAACTACATTGTGGGCTCGCATCGTTTTGGTACAACGCGCAGTGTGATCACACCTTCTGAAAAGTGCCAATCGTCTTGCTTAAGCTCACAATTAATATGCCGTAACCACATTGATGCGCCACTGACAGTGTCCTAAATGAGGGGAACAAAAAGGCTGGACTCCCAGCTCAGCACGGATTGTCAGAATTAATCATTGTGTGGCCAGTTATGTCCAAATTATTGAATATGAAGCCATTAAATATTGCATATACTTGCATGTACAAGATGACAAGTCTGAATTCAGTAACTGCTAAGCCTGTGTGGATGTTTGAGTTTTGAATTTCAATCTTTTTCTATATGAATGCTTAATTTGATGCATGTACTAAGCAGCGATTCATTCCTGTAAGGCCACGGTGATCTACTGTGGCTGCTTAATGTGTCTGAGTCACAAGGATGCTGCCTTCCCTCTACAGAAGCACACTCCAAGCAGCTACTAATCCTAATTTGTGCAACTCTGGTATCTCACCGCTCTAAATTTTGGAATTCCATGGCAGTTTCAAAGTGTGTGACTACTCTCAATTTCGTGCTCACACAGCCTGCCTTACTGAAACACCATAACATGGTACCATAAAGAAAGTGAGACTCACTTGGAGAGTGGTGGTTCCAAGCAGGTGTGATGGAAGACCTTTGGACAGGCATCACAGCGTACAAGCTTGCCTTTTTTACCACACAGGATGCACACTTTCTCGTCCTGGGTCTGCAACAGTCACAAGTGGAGAGACATCAGTGGACATTTTCAGAACACTCACACTTTGCAAATAGCACTTGCGAGATAGTCACAAGGCCAAAATGCGTGGGCAGAGAGGCACACACTCTGGCAGCGATTCAATAAGGCACAGAGTATGAAATTTTGAGGGAGGGAGACATTTTACTACCAAAGCACAGCCACTTTAAGAGGGTGGGATGCTATTTCCTGCTGTGAATTTAGTAATGACAGTTACTCTTGAAGTTGTAGAAACTTTACCATGTGATTCTTGCATGTAAAAGAATGATACTTAGCAACTAAAAATGCAGGCAGACAGTAGCAAGGAAATTGGGCAAGGTATTGCATGTTCGTAGTTGACAAAAAACGGCACTAACAAGCCGAAGACGAAGAATTATCAGGTTCATGCACTTGTATGTGTGAACACTCATGTCCGAAACTACCTTAATTTTTCATCTTTGTCTTTGTTAGTGCTGTTCTTCGTCAAATATGAAGTAGGCAGGCACTTGATTTTGCTGCTTATAAAAAAATTAACTTGAATGCTGCATGCGTTTAATTTTACTTCATTTGCGCATGGTAGTACCAGTGATCACAGGAGTGGTGTGACCCAATGTATCAGGACGTTACACGAGACATCCAGCGGTCATTTACTGAAACCGAGATTGGTTTGCAGAGAAAAGTTATTCAGAGAGCTCTGATGCTTGCCAGTATCTTTTTGTTTTCTAGGATTTAGAGGTCTTGAACCTTTATTTATGCCAAAAGGAAAGTCGAAAATATCATGTGAGCTATGAGATTGCAATGGAGCAGTGCTCCTGCAGTTAGTTGCGCCGAGGATTGGTTTTGTTCTGTCCAGACAATTTTTCATAAAAAATAGTGGAGGGCACATCAAACTCAACCACACATTTCACAACTCATTTGAAATGTTAGCAAAAATGCATGCTGCTCACTTCAATTTTAATACCATGGCGAATTCTTTCTTTGGGTGTATGAAATCAGGACAGGGACAAGTCAATATTCCCAGCAGATATATTAGTCATATCATAAGTAGCCAACAAACACTGACACCAAGGACAACATAGGGGAAACTACTTGTGCTTGATAGGTTAAATAAAGAAACGACAAATTAATGGAAATTAAAGTGGATAAAAAAAACCACTTGCCGCAGGTGGGAACTGAACCCACAACCTTCGCATTTCGCGTGCAATGCTCTACCAATTGAGCTACCGCGGCGCCGTAGCTCAATTGTAGCCGCCTCATTGGTAGAGCATTGCACGTGAAATGCGAAGGTTGTGGGTTCGGTTCTCACCTGCGGCAAGTTGTTTTTTCATCCACTTTAATTTCCATTAATTTATCGTTTCTTTATTTCATCTATTAAGCACACGTAATTTCCCCTATGTTGTCCTTGGTGTCAGTGTTTGTTGGCTTCTTATGATATGACTAATAAAAATCGGGCCCCTCGGTTAACCCCCTTTCTTCTAGTTGATTACATAACGAGGGTCTCGAATCCGGAAACATTGATGCCTTCAGGTAGCATATGTGGGTTTATTGACCAGTTGCCTTCACCCAAAAAGATCAAGTTCTCGTGACGCCTGCAAAGGACGTTCCACGTCCACCGCCAAAGTCTGTGAGTGGTGGCGCTGGCTAACACTCCCAGGGTTCTACTAGGACACATAAATACCCAAGAAAGTGGATGGGAAAACGGCGCTGCGGTAGCTCAATTGGTAGAGCATTGCATGCGAAATGCGAAGGTTGTGGGTTCGGTTCCCACCTGCGGCAAGTTGTCTTTTCATCCACTTAACCCTTTGACGGTTTTCGCCGTACATGTACGGCGGCAGTTTTCTGTCCCGCAAGGTCTTCGCCGTACGGGTACGGTTTCGACCCTCCGTTTGAAATTTCGCGCCATAATGACGATGCACGCTTACTGGGAGGTGCTGCCACCTCTTAGGACTTACAAGAAGCGTTTGAAATTTGTGCTACCTTCTTGGGGAGATAAACAGAACTGACTTCAAGTTTCAGCGCGTCGCGCAGACTGCGGCCACACCCCTTTTGCGGTTTCGGTTTCGCCGCATGATCGCAACGGAGGCGCGCGAAACGTCATTTTTCTCTTTGTCAGCACTCTCTTGCAAATTCTGTGGAAGTTGATTTCTATCTTGATTGGTGCTGCTCTTAGCTTGTTTATAACCGCCGCTCGCGAGGTATTCTCGCTCTCAGCGGCAACGCGCTTTCGCGGTTTCGGTTCCGCCGCAACGGAGGCGCGCGAAACGTGATTTTTATCTTTGTCGGCACGCTATCGCAGGGGCGGCAGAAGTTGATTTCTATCTTGATTGGCACGGCTCTTAGCTCGTTTATCACCGCCGCTCATGAGGTATTCTCGCTCTCTGCGGCTGCGCGGAGACTCGTGTTTCAAGGAGTACCACACTCTAAAATACTATTGAACATATTGCAGTTCTGAGTGATGCCGACACCAAAATACTGTTCCTTAATTTTTTTCACTATTTATTCCCGACTTTATACATCTTGTACATTCAATATCTGCAATAAAATAATTTGACTACCCGGGAAAGTTTTCTTCAAAATAATTCGACCCTCAAAGGGTTAATTTTCCATTAATTTACCGTTTCTTTATTTAATCTATTAAGCACAAGTAATTTCTCCTATGTTGTCCTTGGTGTCAGTGTTTGTTGGCTTCTTATGATATGACTAATAAAAATCGGGCCCCTCGGTTAGCCCCCTTTCTTCCAGCAGATATATAAGTGACATCGCATGTGATCCTCCATTAACAAAACTTTTAAACATGGCCTCTTCCAGTAGCAGGTTGCTATGATCACCGGGAAAGAAGGGATTTTGTGCACCACAGCTGCCAAGCTTGGAGGAGGATTTCCTGCCGGACAAAAGTGCCAAAAGTAATGGTTTCTGTTATGTGTAACCTATGTGCCTATTACATACTTTTCAGAAATAGATATACAGTGAATTCTCAGTTGTACGAATGTTGGTTTAATGAATAATTCAAAATAACAAAATTTTTGGAAATCCCCAGTTGTTTTCCTATGCACTCTATGCAAAAATCTTTCGGTTAAACGAATTTCTGAATACAGTCGCCGATCGATTTTCCGGACTCCAAAAATTCGGACATGCCCGATTATTCGGTCAGCTTCGCGGCACCGCCATTCTCCCCATAGACCATAATGTATAACAACTGCCGAAAGTTCGGACACCTTGCAACCTCTCGTCTGATTTTTCGGACACTCCTTGAGCCAACTCGGTCGAGAGCACCATGCACCGACTCTGACCGGTGCATGGTTCCATACATCGTTCGACTTGCTGAACGCCATGTTTGTTTTGAACAGAGCTTCCTTGCTGCCCCACGAAGTGGCGCTACTGGAAATCCCCGCTCATCATCATCGTTTCTGCCTGGTTAGAGTGGCTCTGCAGCAGTTCCGGTTTCAGCTTAGTAAGCCGTGTCAAGACAATCCAGCAGCTTATTTGTTTCTTCGCGCACGACACTTCGAGCAGGCCACGTTTTTCGTTTGTGCGCTGTGTCGAGGTTTCGGTGATCCAACGCGGTGTACGGAAACATCGCGTCAAGTGTCTAATGGCACCGACAGTGCCCGCACAGACTTCGCTGGGGAATGCCGGCTAGCGGGTGCCGGGAGGCCTAAGTCGCCTTCCGATGTGCGCCCCACCTGACGCGGAAAATGTTCTTCCGAGACCTGCGCAGTGGTTGCATTGCGGTTCCGGACACCGTCTCATTTGACAGTTTCATAGGTGCTGACACTGCTGTATTGACATGCGCAGAACTCGACGACGGCAAGATCATTCGTCAGGTTTCTGCTGCACCGCCGGACGATGACTCAGAGTCGAAAGATTACTCACCATGTGCTACGCTGCCGTCGCATGTGGAGCGTGTACAAGCAGTGACTGTGCTATCAGCCGCTAATAGTGACCGTACGACCCTCTCCGAGATTCAGGCTTATCTGATTGCGCGTAAACGGAACAGCGTGCAACGGCGCATTCACGCTTTCTTCCAAGCCTACTGCCAAGCCCGAATAAGTGCGTGGAAATAAAGGATTTCATTTTTTTTTTCTTAATCTGCTTTTTCGGACACCTGTTTATTCGGACATTTTCGCAGTCCCCGTGAGGTCCGAATAAACGGTCGGCGACTGTAGCGAATATTTCAGTTGAATGAACTTGATCAGTGGACTCGGGCACATTTTTAAAATTAGTTCAATGAAGGTTTGCACTCTGCAGCGCTGGCGTCGCCAATGCTTGCCACACTCAAATCGCCCCTCCAGAGGTGGCTATGGGCAAATTGATGGTGAGCTTGTCAGCTGTGCTGAATTATCAGATCTGGAATTGTTTCCAGTGTTTGTCCAGGTGAAGAACAGTATGACGAGGAAGATGTAATGTCAGAGGCAGATTCAAATCTTGTAATTTTAGCTGAAGCTGTAGGGTGTCTTGGAAAGTTGCGAGAATTCATGTCTCAGGAACATGCTTGTGCCAGAGGAAATGCACAAAAACATAGACTCTCTGGACAGCTTTGTTACTTCTTGTACTTTTAAGAGCACCAGTGCAACTTAAAATTAAATTTATGTATAATTTTTTTTTAATAAGATAGGCACCAGTTATGCACTTCGTATATATTGATGTACATAACTCTATAAACTGCATTTCACGCTTTTGACTCATGTCTGCTGTGCCCTACGCTCCTCCATGTTCTAGTGAATATTCAGTTAAGTGCACTATTTCCTTGGATCCCTTGAAGTTCACTCCAGTGAGAGTTCACTGTAGATAGGCTGCTCTCTTTATTAAGGAGAACCTGCCAAATGCACTCCACTTTCGTTCTTTCGAGTTTCTTTGATATACTTGTCAGTCTGCACTTTTATGACAGCACTTAGTATCTAAGCCTTTAGAACTGCGTGACATGACTAAATGCAGCATAACTACTGGAGTAATATAGTACATAAAATGCTGCTTGGCTACTTACCTTGTTCAAGCACTCATAACAGTACCAGTCACCGTCTGGAATGCGATCCATCTTGGGCTGCAATGATAAAGACATCATTAAATAAGTAGTTGGTATCTCCTCACTGAGTTCTGCTATTAAACTTTCCTACATTTTTTTTTTTTGAGCTGCAACTAGTATTTTTATGTGTCATTCTAAAACAACAATTATTATAGAAAAAATAGTGACCCAGATGTAGAGAGAGGTACAGGCTCTGGTAGTATTCAACAAGGCGAAAAACACCGATTCATGAAGGAATGCACACAACAAAGGAGGAATACAAAGGACAAAAGGTGCAAAATTGGGTATGCATAACTTTGCAATCAGATTTTGAAAAGCACACTGACCTTGAAGCAATAGGTGTGGTAGCCCTTATCACACCCATCGCAGAGTAGAAGCATTTGCTCATTGTCTCCACTGTGGCAGAACTGACAGCTCTGGGAAAAAAAGGAAGAGAGACATTGTCACCTTCTGTTCACACGTATCACCCCCTAACCCACCAATAAGAAAAAGGCCTTTCTTTCAAATTTCTTCCAAGGTGGCTGCAGAGGTATCTCGATTCTTCTATTGTACTTCATGCTACATGTTCAATATACACTTGGACCTCAATGTAATGAGACCAAATATAACAAAATAATGGACAGAAAGTAAATGAAGTTCCCCTTGAAATATCCACAGATATCCATGTGTTTAAACCTCATTTCAACGAATTACGATTGTTCTACCAATGGATATAACGAACAGCATTCGTCTCCGAAACCAGAAGAACTCAGCATTGTGCACTGAGCACATCATTCGCAATCATTCGGCGCGCAACTGAAAATTCCTGTGTCAAATACGCCGTCGAGCTGCACTAGTCTTTCTTATCGCCACATGTAGCCGCGCACACCGTGGCTGAGCACAAGCAGCACATCTTAGCACACTTTTCTCTTGCTGTGGCACATAGCTGGCAAAGCAAGGTGCACCCTCCGAAATCGTAATATCGGAGGCCATGCCTAGCTGCACCACATACCCGTGATGATGCTTGTGTGCGGCATGCCAAAAAATCCAGTGCCTCCACTTCTCTCGCTGCAGCACACCGCGCTGGCTGATCCAGTTAGGCGTGACCTCCGAGATTGTGTCAAATCGGCACGAGGCAGCCAAGCCAAGTTGGTGCGCTCACACAGCAGACAGAGTTAAACAGCAGAGCCACGGTGCCACGAGAGAGTGGCGGATGAGATAGTTTCACTGGCACGGGCTTCCGGTGCGGTGCCAAACTCTGAAGGCTGTACACTTTGACGGGTTCACAACATCGTGCGAAAGTGAAACCATCTCCAAAAAAGTCATGAAGGGTCGTCCGAGAATATCGGCCCAGCTGTATAGTCAGCGTACCTTGCTGTGTGCCATGCCAGTCTTCTGCACAGACTAAGGCTGGGGGTAGCGTTTACGCGCGGATACGTGCACCTCATGCGACGCACCGAGTCTCCACACTGTGAGGTGTGCAATGTGACTGAGACTATAGGTCATGTGTTTTGTGACTGCCCTAAGTTTGTCGAAGAGCGTGATAGGTTGGTCAAGGACCTTACGCGTCTCGACAGCGCACTGTTGTCGGAGGATATTATTTTAGGCTCTTGGCCAGACGCTCAGTCGAGTTTTAAGGCCATCAAGGCATTACTGAACTTTTTAAAAATTACGGGCCTGGACTGCAGACTTTGAGCATGCCCAATTGCTTGCCATATTTTCTACATCTTCCTTCTATCGTCATCGTCACCCATCATGCACCTCTTTCTTCCCTCTTTCTTTCCCACTTCCCCTTCCCCCAATGCCGAGTAGCTGGCTAGAGGAATATACCTCAGGCCGACCTCTCGGCATTTCGTGTCATTAAACTTCTTTCTCTCTCTCTCTGTGTGCCATGTGCTGCTCAAATACAATGAACTTCGTTCACATCGCAGCGGGCTAGCTGTTTCTGTCAACCGCATCACTGTTTCGCCAGTTTCACAACAATATAAGCAAGCCAAGTGAAAAGCAGAAGCGAAAAATCATCACATCAAAACATAAGGACACTACCATAACGGCTGCCGCGTCAGGTGCTAAAAAGTTGCACGTTGCACACACCGGAGAGTCTTTCCTCTTGTTTTATTAAAAATTTCACTGCAAATGCTGCCACATGGCAGTTTGGCAAGATGCAGTGGCAGTCTTCTTTGCATGTTTAAAGTTGTGCACAACACTGGGCACATGCTGCAGTATATGACAATAGTCAATATAATGAAGTCATGGATATAACATAGTAATTCTGGCTTTCCTTTCAACTCCGCAGTTTAATAACGAGATAATGCTTATGTTAACTGCTCGAAGTTATAAAGATGGCAGCACCTATGAAATAGTAATTCATACTATTTCGTGGGATCCTGAAAGTACCGTATATTTGGTGGTTTGACGGCTCAATAAAGGAACTTATTTACAAGTTTGATGTAAAAAACATCAACAATTGTATTTTTGTCGGCCATTTTGTCCACAAACTTTTAATACAGCAGTGACTGTAACCAAGCAATTACCATATTTAGTCACGTAATGAACCTATGCCCACTTTTGTGGATGAGAAAATACTTTTGTGTGTATGTGTGTGTGGGGGGCAGGGGAGGGGGGGAGAGGAGCACCCCACTTCACAAGTGGGTGTGTAATACCTGCTCACTTTATTTTGGTGCGATTGCCGGTTCCATTGATGATTGCAGTAATGTAAAATCACATAGTTATACCTCAAACGACGATGCAAAAATTCTAAAAACAGTATAAAAACTATGCTAAGCAGTCGGCGATGCAAGTCACAACTTAAAAATTGTGCCTTTTTGTGATGATCTGTCAAATGGAAAAGAAATCTTCTCACTTACAGCACCATGCAAGCGTGGCAGTGCACAAACAAAGCAAAAAACAACATAAATTCACCGTCATTCCATCTCTGCTTCTGTTTTGTGTTTTGCGGAGAGCTTCCTTGGGCATGTGCTGCGTAAGCTACGATGGGCTAGCTATACAGGCTGTTTTACACTCAAGGTCATCGAGCATGCATTGGAGCATGGGAACTTTGTGGCTGGCCAGCATTTAAGCAACGAGGTGGTGCGTGTATGCTACTAGCAAAAACGAGAGGACGAGCTTCGTGCTACAAAAAAATATCACCATGCGTTTCGAATGCGAAAGCAAGGCGAGTCTCCCCTTGTGGAGAATGAAGTTCTGGAATATGTCAAGAGGCTCCAGAGTGAAGGTTGTGCAGTGTCCCACGAGCTGATTGAGAACCACGTGCAGGTCACAGCCGCCGACAAAGCAGCAGCAAGCGATGTCAGTGAGGAAAGTGACAACAGTTCCAGTTGTACGTAGAAGCACCAACAAATAGCCGGCTAATGACATGAATAAAACAAGTTCGTTACATATACGTTGCTTATGTGATTTTACTGAACAGGTAAGGTTTTAATAGCGAGTTCCTTATGTACATCATGATATGAAATTTTAACTCCTATAAATATGGCGTAATTTTTTGTCCTGCATAATGAACACTCCCCTGAAATTGATGTTAACATTTCTAAAAAGAACAGAAAAGAGGGGAAAAGCCCTCCTTTCCCCTCCTTTTCTTCTTTTTTTCTTCCAGAAATGTTAACATCAATTTGGGGGGAGGGTTCATTACACAAGTAAACACAGTATATCTGTAAAACAACAATCCTGTCTCTGAGATAATGAACTCGAAAGGGATAGCGAAATAGGTCAATATAGAAAAACTCCATTGATAATTTTTGAAGGGACGGCAGGGAAACAAACCTAACAGCAGGGAAAATGTAAACGCGAGGAAGGGCACAAATTGCCACAGCAAAGCTGAAACAGCTCTGAATGGCTGCCAGTATAGTTACTAGATGTCTTGGCACTTATAGTGGTACCAGAGACAGTGCATGTGTGCTTATAATTAAAGGGGCCCTTGAACACTTCTCTAATTTATCATAGGATGGCCTCATGATTCAAGTTCATTGTCCAACGAATCTCATGCTGCAAAAATGTTTAGAATCCTCTAACTATAAATGGAGTTATTGCACCGATACTCTGCTTTCTCTCTCTTTTCAGCTCCGCTAGCATGCTGGAAGCTACATAGTGAAGAAGCCAAGAAGGCAAAGCAATGGCCAAAAGTGGAGCCTTGAGGCGGCTAAATGGCTTGTCGTAGCACCCTCCGGCAGCTGCGGTAGACTATGCTATACAGCACACTGCTGCCATCTCGCAAGCGATGCGCAGCAGATGCAGGTACGTGCCATGCAAAGATTAAGTTATTTTTGTGTCTTCTTGAGATTGCAGACATATATATTTTTTATTTATTTAACACAAAATGAGCAATTATGTATTATTGCGAATGTTCTCACTATCACGAAATCAGCCAATAGCATTTGGCAGGCCAAATACTTTCGATGACGACAACGCGGCTGCGAGGGCAAGGGAATGTTCACTTCGTGCTGCATGGAGTGCAATATTTGGATCGCATATTCACAGGAGCCTCGTTAACAGAAGAGCGACATGTTTTACTCTGTTCAAAAAGTGGTTCCGGGCCGCTTAAAGGGGTGTGTACAATGTTTCCAGACAGTGACTCTTCACCACTCTAAGACAGGCTTCACCTCATAACACAGCTTTATTGCAGAAACGCTGAATAAACCAACAATTAAGCTTTTTTTTCCCTTTCTTTGAGTCCCCAAAATGAATTTAGCATTTGCTCTAAGATGCACATGTGCATTGAATCACTTTAGTTTTATGCTACATGCACAGGAGATGATAAGTCTTTTTTGGAACACCCACAGCCTCTGAACATTTACTTGCAATCATACATCTTTACTCTCCCTTTGTGTTATGTTTCATGTCACTTCGTAGCGAAGTCAGAATCATGTCGTGCTAACCAGCCCTAGCTAAAGCCTTGTTGCAATGCGACATAATCTAATGTTAGCAGAGTACTGTCAAAATGGCGATGTCTAAAGAACATGAAAAAAGCTTCAAAGTTCCCGAGACCCTCGAGCTACTCACCGCTTTCATGAAGGAGCGATCCCAGGCAATGCATGTCTCCAGCTGGCTGAAGCACATGGCCAATTGAGCAGCCGTCTGGCAGGCCGCCACCCCCTCACGCCACCGCACCAGCCCTGGGGGCAAGACTGGCTCCTCATCTTCATCGCCTGGACTTCCACTTGTACCACCTTTGCCGGTTGTGTCATCTTCACCCTTGCTGTTGCTGCCGCCGCTGCCACCGCTGCTGGCACATGTAATCTGCGGCAGGCTGCTCCCACTGGCAAGGAGCCATTGCAAATCACCAACACATTAGAAATATTTTCCACGTTATTGCACGAGGTGGGATGCCAGGTGTGAAGGAGGCCCTTGGAAAGGTTACAATAGGCCACAATCCTCCTGGACAAATGCCACTGTTTTACAATTGAGGGCAGTGCACAAATTTATAGATGCACATACAAAAAAATAAAGGACTGGGCACACTTTCCGGAAGCACTGATCATCTCCATATGTACTGTCCCTGACACAAGTGCTCTGGTAAATGCAGGGTGCCTACCAAGTTGACACTTCCAAATTCCCTGAGTTTTCCAGGTTTTCCCAGAGTGCCTTCACAAAATTCCCTTAGTGATGCAGAACTATATTTTAAGTCAAGATGGGCTGAAACCATATCGCCCGATGCTGTCACTCTCTAAAAGGCATATGAAAAAAAAACTTAAAAAGACCGGCTTAATCCAATTTGAATACTAAGTGTAGTATAGTGTCGCCGCCTGTCAGATCTCTGTGTCATCGTACATGTATGTTTTGTAGTTGTTTAGCTAGATGGCGCCCCCCCCCCTTCTGTCATGTGACGAGCTTGGACCAATCAGGAGGTGTCATCTGGCGTGTGAAGCCTTTATTAGTAATAAACGGCCGCGGGTCGGCTGAGTCTTCGTTCCGGTTTTCATCGGGAGCAGTTAGCTCCGAACCTCCTTCACTGCGTCGGCGCTCGCGCGCGTTCGCTGGCCGGGGGCCCCGACTAGCCTGCCGCTGCCGACACAACACTAAGGAGTAGTGTTTATGTTATTCAAAAAGATAACAGAAAGGAGGGGTTAGTAAAATGCACAGCAAATGAAATGTCTTCGAAAAAAATTGCGAATGGAGTCGGACATTGCCAAATATGAATAAAAAGGAGATGCATAGAGAAGCAAATATTTTCGAACATGAGCTATTTCTATCAACTGAGAGCAAGCTCAGTAGTATGAGGCCCAAACTTTGTCACAATTGAGATTCTCTCTCAACAGCTCATAATTCAACCTCAACTGTCCTGACATACTCTCAGCCTGCGCAAAATACTTCAGTGTTGTGTTTCACGGCTTTAAAGAGTTTATTTTGGTTTGGATGAGGGACACCTGCATCTCGGCATCAGCCAACACTTTGTTTTGCCGCCATTTTGAAGGAGCTCAAGCTCCTTCAAAATGGCGGCAGCACACTTCCTTTCCCATTCATTCCTCAAGGCGTAGGTCCTTTCTGTTCTTGTCCTCCTTCTGCCACTCGTTCGCCCCACGGACCATTTGAAGCATCATCTTGGCTAGTTGCACAGTCCACGTCTAGTTTTTCGAACTCCTTAGGGGGCGCCAAAACGTAAAAAAAAAAATCTGCCAGTTGGAAAAAATCAATGCATGTCATTTACTGCCCTTCAGGGCTCAAACCACCACAGGCACATTCGAAAACACTCTGAGGCCTGTCAGTACACGTATTAGGCATATCGGTGCTCGTACTGTGACAAGAAATACCGTGTGCATGCGTGTATAATTAAGGAATACATACTGTGTCCCGTGGCACCAGCCCTTCCCCACGCTTGTTATGCTTCACTGCAATACTTTTGCATACGTGTCACCAAGCAACATTTCTGTACAGAGGCGAAGCTGACTTTCAGGAACCGGCATTATACAACGCACCATGCTTTCCAAGCTTCTAAGCCAATCGCGAAGACCACAAAGGTGGAGTCTGTGCCATTGCTGACAGCAGCGAATTCTTTCAATAAAAAACACGGCACTGTTACGTTCGACCTGCAGGGGCTGGAGATCTTCGAGGAAGCTACCGTCGAAACCTGCCCGGCCTGCTGCGGCGACTCGCTTTGTAAAGACAACAATGCGCCGCATCCCCAGCCGAACGGCGCCGGGATGTCTATACGCAGTCGGCGGACCAAGTATTGTTCGTGGATTCGCTGTCACCGTCCCAGTTTGTTTGCAGCGGGAAAACTCCTGGAAGAAGTTTTGCGGCGCCGTCTCACAGCGCCTTAGAAGTCGTCAGTCAATGGACAGACGCGGCAGCCACTGTCTGCGGGGTCAACTCAGGGATCAAGAGGCGCCTGCTTAGGACAAGACCTGTGTCTGTGAAATCCCTCTCACCTTGGTATGGTCAGTGAAACCTGTGCGGAAGTGTGTAAACCCTCCCCCTCAAAGGCGGTCGGCTACGATGACTTTGGACGCTCCGAATTGGTCGAAGGTTGAACGGCCGTTTTCCCTCACCTAGGGATTTAGGGAGGACAGAGTGTTTATAAGCAACTGTTGCGCGGCTGCTGGGTATGCATTCTCTTTCAGTCATGCTAGACTGATGAACTGTAACGTTCTCATGTAGATGCGGTGAATAAATCCCATATTTCTCATTTTCGATGAGAACAAGTCTCTCCCTTCAACGTCCTCAGCGTGGATGAGTTGGACGATGGCATGGGCCAGCCACCATCTATTTCATGCCCGACGCCAATCATTACAGCATCCAACGGCAAGAAGCTTCATAGCGAGCGTCGAAGCAGCTAGGCCTAGCGTTGACTTAATGACATTAAACATTGCGATGGCGATAGCTGCAGTGATACAGTAAAGTTTGCTTGCCAATCATAATACAATAAAAAAAAAACAGTTATTTAGGCAGCAAATGTTTAAGAAATGGCGTGAGAAACATTAATAGGCGTATTGTATGTAGTTTACTTCAGGAATGTCATTGCTGAACCCAGCTGTAAACTGTTTGAAGCCAAAGGTAGCTCGACAGCCAATCTGTAGCTTAGCTATAGCGCAGCCAAAGCATTGATATTGGAAAAATGTCACTCACAGCTTCAAAGCTTTTAAGCACCGATCCTGAAGAATTTGACCGTGTGCTCCATTTTGTTCTGACGTAAGTGCTTCTTCGAGCGAAACATCGTCGAGAAATTCGAAGGCTTCGGTATGAGGCCAACAAGGCAAGGAACCGCTGCTGTGCAATCGAACAGCTTCTCCTGGCTAACGCGGTCACAATGAGTGCTCTAGCCGTGCGTAGAGGCAAGATCGCCTGCTGATCTCTATGAAAATAAAGAGCTCCTTTTAAAGAAGTGAAGAATGCATTTGTTGTTTTTGACTACAAGTTAGCTTAATATCGTCAGAATGTGGTCACCACGGCCACGGCAGGGACACTGGAAATGAGAGTACGCATTCGATGGCCAAGTGAGTTGTAATAATTGCAAGAATGCACTATGCCACGAGAAAGAGCAACATTTTGATGAAAGTGAAGAATATATTAATTGTTATTCACTAAGAATCCGTTTTGTCTCGTCAGAATGCAGAGACACTGGGAACGAGAGTACGCATTTGATGGCAAGTGAGTTACAAGAACGCACTACGTTGCGAATGGTATTAAGCTTTAATGCCATTCTGGCTGTCCGTGTGGCACCCTGCGAATGACATTCAAATTTAAGGCATTAGCCAGTTAATGTTGTTTTCTGTGCCCGTGTGGCAGGGGTATAACTTGCCTGATGCATGATGTATTCCTGTGAGCTGTCAGGTACCTTGCAATGCAAAAGCAAGAAGCAGAAGACAACACAATTTACTTCAAGAAATGAAAAAATATGCAGTTTTCCATTTTACTGTTGTTTGTTAATTTGACAAACTCTTGAGGTCCCTGCAAGGGTCGAATTAACGGGAGTCGACTGCATTCGCACATCATATAAGTTCACACATACAGATCACTACTGCAGTTAAACCTTGATACAGTAAAACCTTGTTAAACTGTACTCGCTTAAACAGTAGTTTCATTTTAAAAGTAGTAAAGTCAAATCTTCGACTCAGTGGCCACTAAACCTAATGCGTTTTTTTTCTGCATAAACCGTACCACCTTATTGTGTGCATATCAGTTAACATGTAGCATTTTTACTTTTCATCGCGCAATCATGGTGGTACGTCGGCCTGGTAAACAATGAGCTTCAGAGATGGGAACAGCCTCAAGGTGCAAACGCAGAGGGCACTTGCAAGAGTGAAGCCACATCAACATCAACATCATTTCGGCGCCATGCCAGAGTCTTAGAGCATTGTGGCCTGTGTTACGGCATCATGAAAGCTATGACGCGCGCCATGCCGAAGCTTGGACAAAAACTGGGTGCTCAGCAAAGAAGAAAAATTGGACATTGTTCGTGCTATCAAACGTCGCATGAAGAAGTCGGCACTGGCATGCGAGAGGGATCTACCGTTGACTACGGTGTGTGGCATTTCGAATGCAAAGGAAAAGTTGCTTCGCAGTGCTTCTGTGACCGCAAATATGTCGGTTATGAGGTTTGACTTTTCGCCATCGCTGCCTCTGTTATTGCTGAAGTGTCACCTAACGACAGTGATGAGGACGACACGGAAAGCAACAGCATGGGAGATTCACGCCTGACAGTAGCAGGAGCTGTGCGTTACGTCAACCTTGAGTGGGTGTTCGCCGAATGAGGGGGCTGGTGGAAAAGCTGGCGGTCAGTGCGGTCAGTGTGGCTGAGTGCATATGCTGCCCTGCATGCCCTGTTTTAGACATAATCTGCCACATGTGCAAAAAGGTGGGCGTGTCAAGATAGCCTGGCATCATGTGCGCTGTCTTCCCGCATGTTTCATACGCAAGGTGGCGTAATCTCGAGTTTCAGTGATGTGTTTACGCAAGAAGCAAAAGGCAGATGATGCATTTGGCCCCCTCTGCTGCCGCTTTTCATGATAGCGTTGTCCCACTACGGGCGACAGTATCAGGCACAGGGGCGGAGTGAACGCAAATGCACGGCTGGCTTTGCTTCATACTGCTGATGTGAAGATATCACGGACACAATGTGAAACTGTACCTTTCATCGCAGACTCTTAAATTCAACAAAATAATTTTTTTTCTCATTCAATTTGCTTTTTTGAATTTTGCGGCTGCTTCCGTGTAAGAAAAATCTATTGGTGGCTGCACTGATTTCCATAAAAGGTTGAATTTCAATATAACAATGCAAATTGCCGATTTTACAGTTATACTATAGAGGTTTAATTGTATAATGATACTTGCAAAAGAAATCAAGCACAAGCTAATTGAAGTATACATAGGATAGGCAATTTGCAGGTGATGTGCACGTTGCTGTCTAGACCCTTACATGCAGTAAATAGCGGCATTCAGATAAACAGCATCCTTTGCTGTCTGCAAGCATATCTCTCAAGTAATGAATTTAAGCATTCTCACCTTGTCCCCAGTGGTGGACGAAGATACCGCCTCTCAATGCCCGACTCCAGGCCCAGCAGCCGTTCTTTGGCCACTTCAACAGCATTCACATAGTTCTCCTCTGGAGCAGGGCTAGCCTGCTTTGAGCTGTCCTCGGCTGCTGAGGACTTCGCGGCAGCATCGTCCATCGATGCATCTTTATGATCTGGTGATGACAGTAACGCGTCTGCATCATCAACAGCGACATCAGCATCCGCTCGATCACCGCTTGCCTCCCCAGTGGCATCGGCACCTTCTTTGCCCTCAGTTTTGTCCTTGGAGTCATTAGGTGACGGTGCGCCAGACACCTGAGATGCACTGGAGTCTTCCTCATCATCGTCATCAGAGGACGCGAGCAGTTTCTTGTTGAGCAGCACACAGGATGGACGGTACTGTATTGATGGGTCATCCGATACCTTTGGTGGGGGGCGCCAGTGCTGTAACAAAATGTAACCGTGTACAAAATTTTGTGGGTGGCATCTCAATAAACAACTGCAGCCACCAAGATCAGAAGCTTTAACTCTGGTGACTCTGCCTGATCACTCTGCAACACATATAGTATTTTGTGTGACCAAACAAATTTCACGAAATAAGGTCAAATGATGACACAATAACTGGGAACGATTTGGTGCGCAGCTGTTAATGCTACAAGCAGACAGGTAGAGATTGCTAGAAAGTATGAAGCCTACGATAGTCCTAAATAAATCATTAATTTTACTTTTGCAAGATTTGTACAGAGGTCATTCTGAAAAGAAAGGAAAAAAATCATAATAAAAAAAGAGAGGAATAATTACGCAATTAAAGAACTTCACACCAAATGTATTAATAAGAAAAAGGATAATCTAACGTAAGGGTAACAACATACATCATATATATTGTTACCCTTGGATTAGATCATCCTTTCTTGAATTCCCACCGCTTTCCTTTGAAATGCTTACAAGGCTTAATCAATATGGTATCAACATAAGCATGGTAGTCAGCTCCAGTGCAAAAAAAGTAACACTCAAATAAAGCTGCAGAAATGTTAATTTCTTCAACATATTTTGACTCCGTATTGTGACTCCAACATAACATTCCCCTTTACATGTTCCAAAGCACTATATATATATATATATAAAGAAAGGAGGAGGGGAGGTCATTTTGGCCTAGCCAGAGAGCACTCTGGAACATCCGAATGAGGAGACCTTGCATAGCAATGCACACATGACTGTAAAGGGGAATGTTATGTTGGAGTCAAGATATGTTGAAGAACCTAAACATTCCTGCAGCTTTATTTGAGTGTTACTTTTATGCACTAATGCTGGCTACCATGCTTATGTTGATACCATACCATATTGATTGTGCCTTGGAAGCATTTCAAAGGAAAGCGGTGGGAATTCAAGAAAGCCATGCAAGCAACATGTCTGGGACCCCTGCTATTTTCCAACAAACAAGATATCCGATTACTAAGATCAGCGGAGATCAGTGACTCACCTTGACTTCCATGCAGGCACCGAAGAGCCGTTGCTCTAATGCCTCCACCTGGGCCAGCATGGCCAAATCCACCCGCAGGGCAACATCAGGGGACCACTGGTCCTCGTAGTCTGGAGGTGGGGCCCCACCATGCTTCTCGGACACTTCCCGATCAAGGTCAGTTATCTCCAGGCCAACATCTGCAACAGAAAGTGAGGTCTCTCAGCCCACACACTTGATTTCACTGGCAGCACAAGGCTAGTGCACAAATAGCTATACAGTAGGACTCCACACAATCAGTGACACACTTTCGTGTGTAAGACAGATTCTACAAGCAACTGCTATTATCAAAATGAAAGAAATGCAAATTAAATGACGCCAAATGAAAGAAATGCACTCAGACAATGCCATGATCCCTCCCAGGTGGCTCGACGTATGTGCTACAGCCCCATGATGTGTCTATCAGTAAGCCATTCAAGGAAAACGTGCGGCGGCTGTACACGGAGTGGATGGCTGATGGAAATGACGACCTTACTGCAGCAGGCAAAATAAGGAAGTCGTCCATCAATGTGCCCTGCGGATGAATTCTGAAGGCGTGGAGCGGAATTCCCAGCGATATGATCATCTGCACCTTCAAATGACTGGAATTTCAAACAGCTTGGACAGCACAGAACATGACGCACCGTGGGCTGATGACGACAAAGAACCAGCAGCAAGCGATGCCAGTGAGGAGAATGACGACAGTTCTAGTTGCAAGTAGGAACACCAACAAATGGCTGGCTAGTGACATAAGAGAAAAATCGATTACATATATGTTGCGTACTCAATGTTGGCGTGAACAAGCCTTTTAAGGACCTGCTCTGCCATGAACACGAGTGGCTGGTGGCAGAAGACTGTGAACTTACACCAACTGGACGTGTCAAAAGAGCCTCACTGATGGCTGTGAGTGGTTAGGTGTTTTCGGCGTGGGCGCCTGTTCCACAAGATGTCATGGTGCAGTCATTTGCGAAATGCGAGATTTCGTTGGACGACGACGTGCTGTAGGACTGTAGCAGCAATAACAAAGGCAGCACTAGTGAGGCAGATGGCACAAGTGAAGACGAGTAGTCCAGTGACCATGCCAGCTACTAATAAGTTTTTGTTATGGAATGTGCCCACAAATATGCCTCTTTTTCTTCCTGACACGTGATTGGAGGATCGACTTACATTCGAGTCGACCCACAATCGTGTAGATACGGTAAGTGAGCAGCAAGCATTTCACCATCACCATCACCATCAGCCTATTTTTATGTCCCCAGCAGGCCAAAGGCCTCTCCTAGCAATCTCCAACTGACCCTGTACTGCGCTAGCTGATTCCAAGTTGAGCCTGTGAATTTCCTAATTTCATCACCCCACCTAATCTTCTGCTGTCAACGACTGTGCTTTCTTTCTTTCGGCACTTTTCTTTTGCAGCTATTTATTTGCTTGTAATCTTAAGGCGACGTGTGAAAATAAACACAACACTAGTCGGCTGAAGTGCACATACCCTGCTGGCTGTTTGGTATGCAGGTTGCAGTTCCATAGTTGAAGTTCTTTTCCAGTTGCTTCAGGAGAGCCTTCTCTCGGATTCCATTGCTGTGCAAAGATCCCATCAAGGTTCGCAGCTGGGCAGAATCAGTGATGCGCCACCAGCCCCGCAGGTACTCTGCATAGCAGGACACCACGCTTACAATCACTCCTTGGTTTAACGTTACAGTAACCCTTCTTTATATAAATAGACATAATGCAAAGTAAACTCTGTGGTCATCCAAATGAACTTATCCTTCACACACGATGAAACTAAACAAAATATATGCTTAGTATGTAGCAGTTGCACGAACACTTTACTCAATATATTACGTTGCGTGGCTTTTTCTTGAATAGCAATAAAGAGGGACAGATACTGCTCCATTTATTACCTACAGCCGAAGAGAACACATAAATGGCACAGGCGAATAACTATATAGGCATCTGTAGCCTCACAGTGCTGCGTCTATAACACCACCCCAGAGAAAAAAAGAACACAAAGTGCAGTAGAGCCTCGTTCATACATTTCTTTCTTCTCTTTTTGGAGGGGGGGGGAATACATACTAATTGCAAAAACGTATGATTCAGAAACACTAAAAATTTTCATAGACTCAACTCTAGTTGGCATCTACATAAAGTTAAGCATTCTGTGAATCTTTACAGCATGAGATGCTGATGTGTGCTGATCTCGTGAGGCCGAAGTGGCCAAAGATGCGCACTGTCATCTTTGTGGCTTCGGCAAGCTAACATTCAGCAGCTTTCGGGCAGAGCACTTCGGAGGGAAGTTTTGACGTGCCCACTCAGTGAGAACTGTTGCCACACGAGAAGATGACAACCACTGAGCTTGTGATGCCTGAGCGACACGAAACTTTTTTTAAGACACAAATGCGAAATTGGGCTGGTAGGCAAAGCTGGAATACGATTCCATGATGTCACAAAAAGCTCACTTTGTGCCGCCTGCAGCAGATAACGGCGGCAGATATTTTAATGCTTATTAAAAGCGAGCAGTACACTTCCTATGCCGCATGTGTTGTGAAGAAGGTTAAAATGCTTATCGCAATTGGTTGGCGGCAGGAGTGTGCAAATATAAAAATTTTTGCATATGAATCAAATATGAATACTCAGCTTCAAATATCGAATAATGATATGCATATGCATTTATTAGGAATTTGGGTTAATCTGTTATGTTGGAACATTGCAACTGCATTGTCAACGTTAAAAAACAAGACTAGTAAGCAGTTATACTATAACATTGCCTGTCTGGTTCACGTTAACTTGAAAAATTTAGTCATTCCCACTAGCTGTCCTCGCCAGCCTGTGCCTTATTACACTGCAACAAATGCCCAGAAACTTGAAGGCATTTGTGCCTGAGCCAGTTGTCTCTCATCGCACTTGCTGTCAAGCTATAAGCTCAGAACTGCAGGTGGCATTGATGATAAATAAATAAATAAATAAATAAATAAATAAATAAATAAATACATAAACTTTAAACAGAGGAAAGAGAAAAAGAAAAAAGAAAGGAAAAGAAAAAGAAAAGGGGTGGGTTGGGCAAGTGCACCTTTGATGTCCGCAAACCCATGACCCTTGTTACTGAGAGGCTGGCTTTCCTGCATCCCACAAAGTTTATGCGTTTAGTGGCTAAAAGTGTGCGTTACAGGCGAAATTTCGCTAGCAGCATGAAATTGTCACAAAATTAAGCACAAAATCTCTCCAATATTCCTGCATTAGATGGAAACAAATGCTAAAAACCATGTTTACTCCCACACAGCCAGCAGTATATTCGATTTGATTAGAATATTCGTATCCAACCAAATATTCAAACATTTACAAATACTACATATTTCTCTAATCAAATATAAGCATTAAAAATAAACATTTGCCCACTCCTAGTGATAGCTGTGAATGGCAACGTTCGACGACTCGCGAGGATGCATGTCTGCGTAACGCTTTTGTTAGGTATGCTTTTTTCTTGTGGTGCATGGAAAACATTAGAGAGGTTCTACTGCAACTTGAATTACTGCAATATGTGACTATTCGTTCCTAACAACTGCTAAACGCTGCGGGTACTCATGTTTTGCCCTTCATTGGTTCCAAAGTACATAACTGTCAGTAGAAATAGTACACTGTAACATAGCAAAGGGCTTTACTGCAGGCCATTATAGAGCATGCCCAGAACAGGATCTTGAGAAAATAAAGAGCAAATAAGAGAGAGCAAAATTTATGACATTTAGTGCATACAGGACCGATGAAAAAATTCAAAACAACAAGCACAAGCACTACACCTCCAGCTTGTAAAATATCTCTATACAGAACACTGTCCCATTGACTACAAGCTGCAAGTAAATGTGAGA
This sequence comes from Dermacentor albipictus, assembly GCF_038994185.2. Lineage (NCBI taxonomy): Eukaryota > Metazoa > Arthropoda > Arachnida > Ixodida > Ixodidae > Dermacentor > Dermacentor albipictus. The sequence continues at coordinate 144,504,309 of NC_091824.1, forward strand.
CATCTTTAGCCACACAGAAATAAGGAAGAGGGTGATGCACCCACCTGGAGGCACAGGCTGTGGCTTGTCATATTGGTTGGTGGTGTCTTCTGTTTCTATCACACTCACAATTCGGCTGCTGCCCATTGTAGAGCCAGCAGTGGATGCTGCCTCTTCCTCAATGTCGTCGTCATCCATGTCTTTTGAGCCAGGAAGTCTCACCAGGGACCCTTCATCACAGGGCACCCGTGGCAGCAAGCTAAACCATGGCTTGGGCTTCTTTTGGGCTAGGTTCTTCAGCATCTGCTCTGCCGAAAGAGGAGTGGTGAAGCCACCCAGGAGTTGAGAAGCCCCATCTTTCCCCATAGATGCTGCCACAGTGCTTGTTGTTGCCATCTGTGGCGATGAGCTCGGCGATGAAGAAGGTGGGGCAGCAGGGGCTGGGAACGTGCCACTGTTAAACAGCATGTTGCCCGCAATAATGGATGCAAAGAAGGGTGAATGCATCATCCAGCTCTGTTCCAGGGTTGGCTCCGGCAATGGACTCTTTTCCTTGGTCACTGGAACCACTGGAACAGAGGTTGCCGATGTTGTCACAGCAGAGAGGTTGGCCGCCGATGTTGGCACAGCCGCAGCAGAGGAAGCTTCTTTGGTAACGGTGGATAAACTCTTCTCGTCAGAGTTTGGGGGCGGCTCGTCTTCCTTCTGCGTCTTCTCGAGCTCCTCATTGTTGTTGGAGGATTCCGTCTTCTCAGCCATTTCAACTTCATTCTTGACCTCACTAGTCATTGAAGTGTCCACCTCGGTAAGGTCGTCATCTGGTTGCTGATGCTGCTGCTTTGGCTCAGAAGGCTCCTGCTTCACAGGTGCAAGGGAGGGCTTGCTGCTGTCATCTGCTGCCTTCTCTTCCCCTTCCTCTTGCTTCTCCTCCTTCATGACAGTGTTATTCCCTCTGGCAGAAATGACCTCTTTGGTAATTGAAGAGTCCTCACTGCTGCTATCCTCCTCGTCGGCCATGTAGTCGGTGGCCACAAAGTCACCCATGCCATCCTGCTCACACGACTCCATGGCTTCCACAAAGATGCCCCCGGCAACAGGAAGCAGCCAGTAGCGGCGTCGAAAGCGATCTTGGCCCAGCATTACAGCCCGTATGCTGTTGCTTGCCTTGGCCACCTTGTTCTGGAACTGTGCCTGTTGCTGAAGGAATGCACATATACACATAGTGTCAGCTTTATGTAAAAGGGTTAAACGGTTAATTTTTTATTTCTGTTGCATACAAGGTCTGTTCCATAAGTCTGCAAAGTAGGAGACAGAACAAAGGCTCTATGGCAAACTTCTAGTGAAATTCGGCAGAAGTTATGCAGAAGTTGACCAAATGTTGCAACAAGTCTACAGAGAAAATGTCAAAGGGTTGTTTTCACGCCTGGCGCAGTGCTTTTGAGAATTCCAAGAATTTTCTCCCTACTTGCCGGACTTAGCTTGCTGCGACTACTGTTTTGTTGTTTAAATGCTAACTGGTGTAAAAGGAAAGACATTTCAGAAAAGTATTGATTGTGTACTGCCTCAAATGGGGAATATACTGAAGGTGACAATGTCTGAAAATGTGAAATAAATTTTATAAACATATCGCACTAACCTTTTGCTTTAGGCATACTCCTACCATAGTACTATAAGGAGATCAAGGTCAAAAAAGGGCACGGAGCAACTTTTAATGCCCTAATTCCCATTCATCGGCAACATGAGGCTTCGGAAGCAGGAAGGGCAGGGAAGGTGATCGCCCCTCGCCCTCTTTCTATCTTGGTTTTCTTCCAGAAAGAGGTTCTTAGTGGGCTCAAATGTGCTTTCTCAAACGGTTACGTTTTTGCCTTACACTATTAGTAGGAGTTTGTACTCTATATCATTGAATCACACGGCGAATGTTCGATTAATTTGATTTTTCTATATATACGTTGCAGAGACCTGCACACTGCCATTTGTCACATGTTTCACGAAACCCCTCGTGCTCGATGTCGCCCAAGCAAGTGTTTCACTTTGTTTTCGCCGCAAAAGGAGCGCAAAGTGTGCCATGGACAGGCTGCACCGGCTGATGCGCCGGTAGCGGACTTTGTCACTGCAAGTGGCTCCCGACGTCAGCACGATGCGAGGATCACCCACACAGTGCCCGAACACTGGAACTCGCAGAATGGCAACACATAGGTCGTATAAGCTTGCCGTGACCCTCCCGATTTCAAAATCTTTGACATGTGCCAAATCATGCTGAACTTGACAATGAAACAACATGGACTATGTGTGATGTGCAGTCATCAGTCGAGCAGATTGACTTTACAATAACCCACCTGCCCTAAAGTTACGATTGCCCTTCTGTATGCTGGAGAAAAACTGAAAAGCAAAACTTTCTATGCAATAAATAAAAGATTGCTGCAACATGCAACTCCACTAATAAACTAAGAACCTCATTGGTAATCAGTTCAACAGAACATCACTATACTTGCAGACAAGTGTCTGTGGCTATGAAGGGAAAGCTACGGAGGCAGAGCGCACACAAGTGAGAGCACTTCTGAAGAGAGTCCTGCATTTTAATCCATGTTGGTTTAGGCTGAGAAAGAGAAAACATAAACACCTTATTAGCAACAGTTAAATAAGACACGAGCGCACCACCTAGTGTAAAGGCTCACTTACTTTGCAGCTTTAACATTTCACATCTGGGGAAATAAGAAATGATCGCACGTGGAAGCTGCGTCGATTAAGCGTCTGTTCCGAGCAACCAAAAAGACTGTCAACCGATGCAGGACTACTGGGCGGGGTAACACATGTGCAGCAGCAACTCGCCCATAGCTTTCCCTTCATAGCCACAAAAAGTTTTCTGCGAGTTCAATTCATTAGTTTCAGAGAAAAAAAAAAGAAAAGCGTGTGAGCCTGTTGCTAAAAGATATTTTCCAGATCTTCATATACTACAGAATTGAACTGTAATCAGTGCTGGCATACTAATTTAGTCTTCCCTTGAATAAGGGTATAGACCGTAGTATTAATTTCTATGTACCTAAGTTACTGATAGCTTGCTGCATTCTTCTTATGCAATACTATAAGCCTTCCGAGCACCTGTAGTACCATATTTTCTTGCCCAAAATTTATAAACATTAAACTTTTGAAAAATCCTGATATTAACATGATAGTGTTAGGGAGCCCGAGTTGTAGAACATCCAGTGTTGGCGTCAGTGTCCCATGTGTGGCGTCATTTCAGTAAAAATATTTTCGGACCACGTATACCTAGGTATGCATGGTTCCATGTGATGCAAGGAATTGATTGAACTAATTGAATTTCTCAAGCTAAAATATGGGGAAAAATGGTAAACTATGACTTACACACGACCTATTGACATGGTAGCTCTTGGATTGCAATTTGAATATATAAGAAAACTTAATTCTGTTATGCAAAAACTCAAACAAACCCCTTTTCCAGCGTTTCTACAATGCATAGACTAGAGACGGCATCCACAATTTGCACACACTGGCGCGTAAGTATCTTCATTCACAGAGCAGTGCGCCCGCTTCCTTGAAAGAGTTCCAAATGGTGCTCGCCTCCACTGCATTGCGGCCCATGCAAGAGGCCGCATTTCTACCAGAAAGCTTCCATTCATGCATAGCATACGCCGCGAGCATTTTCTGGTAAACATTACGGTTACATATGCTGCAATTGTCGGGAAGCGTGAGAAGCCGTCAAGGATCTTTGAATACCATCACATTCCACTCTTAAAGAGGAAGCTTAAGCGTCCTCCAAATTTTTAAATTCGATATTAGACTTGTTTTTCTTGATTCGAATGGATATTCGAATAGAAATGTACTATCTGGCATTCACACAGCCCTACTAATTTGATTCTTAAGCGTTCAAGCAGCTCTAATGGCACTGTTTAACAAATCTTGAGTCTACATCAATGCTACTTCATATCCCTACACAAAACTAGACAGAAAAAGTCCAACCTTTGAAAGGTTTGCTATCCTCTTCTCCAACTCTTCGTTAGTGAGACTTGATTCACTGTCCTGTAAAGATATAACCACAATATACAGATGCGGTTACAACGCATACTAAAAGGAAAGATGGTTTATTCAAGCACACAGCTGTTATTTCGAAATGCACTGAATGTTGAAATGCTGTGACTCGTCCTCTGGGTTGGCTTCACTGCACAAGGTTCCCAAACCATTTAGGTGAAGCTGCATGTAAGGAGTGTGTGCCACTGCCAAGAAGACTGAGCAGAACTGTATGCTTTCTGTGCACTGTTTCTATCCAGGTGCAAGGCAAGCCAAACTTTTGTCTGTCAACCCTTCGCCTATGGTTGACACAAAAAGATGCCACGGAGACTTCAAAATGAGTGCACAAAGTTCAACAGTTGACAATGTGGAGACTGTGTAGCCACACTGCCGTGTAGCTGTGTAGTAGGAAAAAGCCATTCAGCTATGTGTGGTTGTGACCAACAAAAACAAAATATATAGTTTCTCAGATCCCATTTTCTTCTCGCTCGTTGCGTAGTGAGGGCCTCGAAGGCAGCACACGAGGGCTTACTGGCAAGTTGCCTACTTTTAGGCACACATATTCTGTGACGCCTGCCACTAAAGAATGTTCCGCTTCCATTCTACATCTGCCGCCTTGGCCATGAGCGGCATTGGCTAACACCCCCAAGGCTAACGAGCACATACGCAAATACGCAAGAAAGTGGGCGGGATAGCCGCCGTGGTAGCTTAATTGGTAAAGCACTGCACATGTAATGCGAGAGATATGGGTTCGGCTCCCATGCGTGGCCAGTTATCTTATTCATCCACTTTCATTTCCGTTAACCATATTATTTCTATGTTTCAACTAAGCAAAACAACTATTGTATAGACCTGTGTAAGGGCTGCTCCCCCAACTTGGCAGCCCAAAATTTGGGGGGGGGAGGGGGGGGGGAGGGGAGGATTCCAACACAGAAGCAATCGAGTTTGGTGCCCCAATGCAGTGCATCGAAGAACTATTGTGTGCTGCATACTTCCGCATGCCCCTACTAGATCACGAGCTGCATGCTGACGTCTGATGCAATGGTACATCTGAGGAACCAGGGTGTGCATAAGTCAGGGCTCCGCCGGCACTATTTTGATCAAAAGGTTCAGTCCCATGCAATGGCCGCACCTCATCAAAATTGGGGAGATAAAGTGCAGCCCTTACACGAGTCAATACAGTAACTTTTCCTTATGCTTTCTCTGGCCTCACTGTCTATTACTTTCTGTGGTTGGGATTGACAGGTGAGAAAGGCTTACTCTGGCTGAAAGCTGGGCTAGTTGTTTACTGGAATTGCGAAACATGGTTACAGCACAAAGAACACGGAGGACCGGTGCCCGCCCTGTGAATTTTGTGTATGTGTTCGTCTTCCTTAGCACTGTAACCAGGCGCACTCGTAAACACATAAATCATACTGCTAATACTATTGCCAGTCTCTTTCCTGCCCTGCTTTATCATCGCTGATAATAGGCTGACACACCATATACCAGTAAAAATAGTAATTGTGATCAAAGCAAAAAATAAATGCTACCACAAAAGAATTGAGCTGTTCAACTGAACACATATCCTCAAGGTTTATTCAATTCATGATGAATCAAGCCTCCTTCCACCAGTTCTGCTGGTAGTCAGGTCCACTCTTGAAGTGAAGGCGCGAGCCTTTGGTGCTAGCGCCAAGTTCTTCTAAAGCAAATGCAGAGGTGGCTTCTACTAGTTGTTCTCTACATGCCCGCACTGTGTGCTGACACTGCTTTGCACTCGGATGAGTAGAAGGCAGTGGAACTCTGCTACCATAGTCGCACAGTTCAATTAACAGTCCTGTTAAGATACCACAGTTTACACCAGTGCCTCGGAGTAAACATAAAAATAAACACTTTAATGTGATTAGTTTTGTTCCAAACTTTATCTGTTTAAATTTGAAGGCAAATATATATGTGAATCCTCTTAGCATAACAAGCGGTAGGCTCTGGGAAAAATGCACATGAACAGTGTCTGTATTATGATGCTCAGTATCAAGACAAGGCCACACGCATGCTATTGTGTTTTGCATGAACGATGCGAATGATAAGCTTCGCTTAAATGAACAGGAAATAAACTGCTTAAACTTTTTAAAAAGCACTTGATTACAAAATTGCAGCGTGTTAATCTCCAGGGTACATTCTTAAAGCAACCCTGAAACATATTTTGAACATAGTAAAAAAACATTGCCAATCTGTTAACGAGGCTCCTGCAAACATGTGGGCAAAATATTATTAAACTGCATGCAGCAGGGAATTTACAATCTCGCGTCACAAGCAGTGAACAGTCGCTTGCTCTCGCATCCACAATGATTTCATTGGAAGCATTTGGCCCACGCTATTGGCCGATTTTGTGTATGGGAGAACATTCTCAGTAACACATAATTGCTCATTTTGAGTTAAATAAACAAAAAATATATATGTCTGCAATCTCAAAAAGATAGAAAAATCATTTTATCTTTGCTCTACGCCTAACTGCTTCTGCTGCACGTGGCCTTCAATGTGGCAGCAGTATGTTGCGTGGTGTAGTCTACTATGGCCACCATAAGGTGCCGCGACAAGCCCTCTCGCCGCCGCAACACTCAAATTTTGGCAAGCGCTCTGCCCTCTTGGCTTTTTCGCTATGAATACATGACGACAACTTTCTGTGGTAACACAGCCAAAGCTACGCACACGCACTCGCAAGTGCAATGCTTCTGTTTTTGAGTTATTAGGCCAAGTAGTGCCAAAGTTATGCTTGCGGTTTATATGACCAGGAAAACCAGACATTGACACCCGAAAGTCATAAAGCTAGGAACAGCAAGAAATCGAAATCTCTTTCCTAAGAAACCTTTTTATTATCTATTAAATAAATCTTGAGCAAAAATGTAAACATAATAAGTAGTATGGTTTGTTCTACGGTACGTAGCTTGCAGTTGTATACATTCGCTGACTACATGCAGATGCAAAGAAAAAAAAAATGTGTGCTTTGGCTCCGTAGTATTCGCTGCAGTCCAACAGAAAGTTGACGCTGGGTGTAGCTTCCAGCATGCTAGCATAGATGAAAAGAGAGAGAATGCCGGGTATCGGCGAAACAACTCCACTTATAGTTGAAGGTTTCGAAAAAATTTTGCGGCAAAAGATTTGTGGGACAATGTACTTTAATAGTGAGGCCATTCTACAATTAGTTAGAAAAGTGTTTCAGGGCCCTTTTAAGTGTGACTATAATTTTAGTCAGGTACCCTTGGTCAGTGAAAGGAGGCTAACTTGTGAAATGACCATATGCCAGTGTGCCATCAATAGAACATTACTTTCAAGCAAGTCACAACCCTGTGCACTCACCTCTTCCTCTTCTGCATTTTCTGCCTCCTGAGGGTCATCGCTTTCGTTGCCACTGTCGTTGGCAGGGTCCTCATTGTCCTCTTCCTCATCTCGGCCACTTTTGCTTGCCTTGTCACCAGCCTCACTGGCCGTCTCACCCTTGACACTGTTCTCCTCAGAGTCCTTGTTGGTTGGCGTCGCCGAGCCGCTTGCGGTAGTGGCATGGTTCGGGCACACCTCACTGGTAGCTGTGCTGTTGGTGGCGTTGCTGGTGGCGTTGCTGGTGGCGTTGCTGGTGGTATTGCTGGTAGTGTTGCTTGTAGTGTTGCTTGTAGTGTTGCTAGTGGTGGTGCTGGTGGCGGTGTTATTGTTGTTGCTGTTACTACTGCTGTTTGCTGCTGCAGCAGCAGCATTGTTTTCTAATTCTTGCTTTAGGATGGCTTTCCGTTGCCTGCTCTGTTGTGTACTCCTAAGCCTGTTATAATCGGAGATTGAATGTCACAGTTAGGCTGAAACATTTTAAATCTGGCTGTACACAGCAACCAAGAAACATGCACACACCTCATAAAGCAATCATTATTGACCTTTTAAGCTAAAATAACACATCTTGCCATGCAGAAACAATTTGAAAGGAGCAGTGATGCAACACCAAGTGTCAGAAGGTCAACAAGACAAAACACTTTTCACGCTAGAGGCAATGTGCTTGTCGCTTCCAAGTTTACCCTTTACATGGAGGTTTACTTTGTTCTTTTTCTTTAACTTTAGAGAAAGAGAAAAAGAATTAATTGAATTAAATTCTGGGTTTTTACATGTCAAAACAAAGATCTGATTATGAAGCATGTGCACCCAATGCCCTGTACATGGGTGTTTTTGCTTTCCAACCCTATTGGAATGCAGCCGCTGCGGCCGGAGTTTGTTCCTGCGCCCTTGTGCTTAGCAGCGCCACGCCGCAGCCACTAAGCAACCACGGCAGGCAAAGAGAAAGCAACAAAGGAAAAAGCACCAAGGTGAACATGTAGACCAGTGTACTCACTTGCGTAGTTCACCTTCAGCAAGCCACTTGTCTTTCCTTAATGTGATCACAGTTTCTATGCTGCTGTCCACTTGCCTGCATATCAAAAGGGATCAAATATAAGCTCTTCACACTTTAATTGGGTACAAGCATTGGCCAAAAAAGCAAGCTTCCTTGCCCATACTTACCGGACTACTGCTCGGCTACATAGAAGCTCATTGCATAAGAAGGCCATTATTTCAGATTTCTGCGTCGGATTTAGAGCCAAGAAAGGCTTTTCAGTTACCCACTGATACATCTGAAGGAAGCAAAAAGATGCAGTCTCCAGTCAACAACTTTTCAACATATCTACCAACAGCATTACTTCATGCAAGCCTATAGCATGCATAGCTTGATAGATGAATGAATAGCATCAGTGATGCGCAAGCAGAACTTATCCACTATCATATACACTAACATCCTAGTGTTCCCTCCATTGTTCACTTGTGCGCACTTAAAGAAAAAAAAAACACACACACAAGCCTCACTGTAGTGATTGCTAGTTGATCTAACACTCAATACAACAGACCGAACATGCAGACTCTGAAATGTAAGCCGTAAACCCTTTAATGACAGCACATATAAATATCTCCAAAAATGCTTTTTTTTATCTAAACGTGCCAAACACATCTAGGATAAGCATAATCAATGAAAACAAAAAATATATTTTGCGGAAACTTTTCCAGCAATAGGGAGAAAAAGTCAGGCAGAAAACTGTAAGGGGGCTACACCAGACAACGCTCATCACATGTGAACCACAGGTATACATTTCATTTGCTTTACATCACTTGTTTGACACCACTGCAGACGGAGATCCATCTGCTGTCTCCTCTGACCGTGCTTTAAAAAAAAAAAAAAAAGCAAGTCACGTGCCTAAGTTATGCTTCCTCATCCTGAGTTTCTGCTCTAAATTAACAAATGACACTTGCTGCCTGTCAGTCAGTGTTGGCAGAAGACATATAGCTAGAAACTTTGCACTCAATACCAAACCAAAACTCTGCAAAAACTATTTTAAAAAAATCTGGTATGTTGCCTGTAGGCAACACACATCAATAAAGTTTTGAATGTGGTTTGTGACCAGCAGTACTGGCAAAGCAGCTGCAATCACCTCTGGAAACTTACAGCACATTCCTTGTCAAGAGCCATGAAGTACAGATGTAGGGCCTCTGTTACAGTATCATTTGTGATTGTGGCGTCCTTCATGTGTTGCCCAAGGACTGTAATAGCCTGTGAAGTACAAAGCAGAAGAGGTTGAAATCATAACCTGGCATTTTTTTTAAAGAAAAAGATGTCTACAGCCTTACGAATGTGTGTTATTACAGGCTGGAAAAGAACACAAAGAAGAAAAACAAGCATGAAGCAAAACTGGTAAAATCGCATTACTCCAGTTGCAAAGAATGATGCAAATTGCATTAAAAAAACCAAGAACTCCTAAACACAACAGTGCTCCTCTTGAAAGGCAGCAAAGACCATCCATTAATAATAGTCACAATGAAAGGGTCAGTGAGGGACATATCAAGGAAGGAGAGTTAATTTGAACCCAATTTATTAGGAAAATCTGGTAATTTGGACTTGCTAGCTCATTTCAGCAAACCTATGCACTATTCAATGGCCTTGAGCACTTGCACTTATTATGAGGTATTTGTTTGAGTATGCTTGTCATACACAGCCAAATGCATGCTTTTCAACCAATGTCAACCAATAGGCATAAACGTTTCAAAGGGAGTTTTCGAATCTGTTCGCTATGCTAAACTTCAAGCTATAGGCAACAACACTTTGTTTGGCTGCTTGGTGTTTTCTTTTTTCTTTCGTTCATATATTTATTCCACTTCAGTAATTTTTTTTTTTCACTGGCACCGTTTTTTAATGCTCTTTTTATTATCTATTTCAGAGACATGATAGCCTATGACCTCCAGCAAAGCAGGTAATAGAGGGGTGCTGTGCACACGGCCACTGACACGCCGGATAACACAGGGCCATGCCACCGGCCTTGTGCACAGTACTCTTTTATTCTCAATTCTACACCCTCGCCGCTAACACACCTTTGCTCATTGCCACACCCACCCACCTTACCCCTCTCCCCTTTAGAAGAACCCTACAGACATATACTGTGCCGAGGAAAGCATATGTTGCCTCAAAAAAAGACTATTCCACTTGTCGAAATGTTGGCTCCCGCTTTTCCCTTGTTCTCGTTTTGCTCATCGTCTTGAATTTCCATCTCCTGCCTTCCCCGTGTATACTATATTCTAGTAGTTTGTCTGTGCCGAGCAACTACTGAGAAAGTTCAAAATCATTTCTTTTTCTTAAGTCCCCCTATTTTACTTTTTGTGTGTAGTCTTCCTTTAGGTTTAACCGAAAGTTCTACAAAAGTGCTAAATGTAAGCAATGCAGTGAAAATAAAGTAACTCGAACCTCAGGTCAGCCTTTGTGAAGCAGTAGAGCTTGCAATAAATATGGTACATCACCTCTATGGGTGTCAAAGCCACTTGTGCATAAAACCAACTGAGAACACCACTTTTCTTCCTGTCTTATGAACTGAAATTTCCTGTGTATTCAGTGACTTCTAAAACAGCACACTACCTCCTACAGACACAAGACCTTTACAAAATCAATTACAAATACCTGATAGTGCAGTGATATCCAAATCAAACCCAACATGGAGATACCTTCATCATATATTCGTTATAAACATATACTCATTACACACTGATATTGATCAGCGATATTTTAGATTTAATTTGTTATATCCGCATTATTATACAGTCAAATCTCAATATATCGAACAGCACAGTGATCGCAAAATAGTTCGATATAGCCAAAATTCTCTATATAAAATCAAGTAAAGAACGCCTCAAAAACTTCCACAAACCAATCAATGAACCGAGGGTGCGATCGAGGATCGTTGTTCGGAGCGCACGGTCGATTGCACCGCATGCAATTGGCCTAGGCCATGCCGACTTTAGTCAGCCACACGATATTGGCATGGCCTAGGCCACTTGCGCGCGGCGCAGCTGAATGCACGCTCCGAGCAATGATTCCCGATCGCACCCCAATCGTGGCGCAGCACTTGAAGCTGAATTCACACAAAGTGTTCATTTATTTGGCTGAAAGTAGCGTAGCAGTGTGGCCTGCTTTTTAGAGGCAGCTGCGTGCTTAACACTTTCCTGTCTGCACCTATACCCACCCATCTACAATATGTTGCCGGTGGTTTCAATGTGGATTTTATCTCGTTCAAAGCGCTTATGGACAGCTAGCGCCATCCAGCGCATAAAAGAACAACTATTTTTCAAGTTTGGCTTTTGTGTTTCCTTTTTCCGCCACGGTAGGGATATTTAAAGCACCTTTTAATCGCGCTAAACAAGCGCGCTCAGTTTCCGATGAGGCGTCGACGTCACGCGCACCTGTTCCTCAGAAACGGTGAGTTATGAAGGATTCCGATGAGTCTGCATCAGAATTTTGTGATGGTGGTAGCAGCAGAGACTCGGGAGATGATTTTGACTCATCCGACGTCAGCAAGGATGGTGAAAGTGCGTCAAGTAGCCCTGCAACGTCAACAGGTATACGCCGGTAAGTTCCGTTTTCTACTCCGAACCATTTCATCGCGGCCGCGATCAGATCTCAAGACATCCGTTGTGTTCTAAAGGTTGCGTTTACTATCTGCAGGGTGTCAACTTCGTTTGGATAGGACCACTTGTCGGCGGCGGCACGAAGAGTGGAGTTTTGCGCGAGAAGACGGCCTGGAGTTGACCTCGGCATTGCGCTCTGCTGTGCCGCGCGGCTCTTCGTAAGAGCCGTTGACTTCTTCGCGCTGTTCTTCACGGCAGAAATAATCACAGAGATATGCAACATGACTAATAAATATGCGTGGATGCATATTTTGGAGAAGCAGTCATACAGTGAGAAAGACGGATCATGCAAGAAGTGACTCCCGATGAGATTAAATTTATCGGACTTCTCATTTACATGGGTGTCGTACAAGTGCCGCGCTTGCACTGCTACTGGAACACACGGAAATTATTTTCTGGCCTTCTTCTGCCTTCGGTAATGCCAAGAAATCGATTCAAAGCGTTGCTTGCATACCTCAGTGTGTCCGACCCTGAGAAGACAACTGCCGCATCCCATGGCAAGCTGCATCGCGTAGCTTCGCTGCTGAAGCACACCAACGCCTCATCCGCTCAATTTTTTCAACCTAATCGGAGCCTCTCTGTAGACGAGAGGATGGTAAAGTCCAAAGGCAGATCCAGAATTAGACAGTACATGTGGGACAAAGTTATCAAATGGGGATATAAATTGTGGGTTTTGGTGGACTCAAGATCTGGTTACACTGTTCAGTTCAGTGTACACACGGGAAAGTGCGAAGCACCAAGCATATGTGGGATGGCATTCGATGTTGTGACGCGGCTGGCAGAGGACTACCTGGAATCAAGGCTACATAATTTATTAGGACAACTTCTACACGTCGACATCCTTGTTTGTACACTTGTTGGAGCGCAAGACGCTTGCTTGCGGCACAACGCGCAAGGATCGTGGGGGTTTCCAACCGAGCTGAAGGACACTCAATGGGACAAAAAAGCAAAGGGAGGAGATGTTCGGTGGCTACGGGATCAGGACATTCTGTACTTACAATGGAAGGACAAGCGCGTTGTTCACATGATGTCGACAGCCCACACAGCCAACAAATTCGTACTTGCTAAGCGCAGAAGGAAAGTGAACAAGAAGTGGGAAGAAGTATCCGTGAAAAAGCCGATGCTGATTGACTTCTATAATGTGGGCATGCTCGGCATCGATAAATTATACCAGCTAATTGGGACATACAATGTTGTGATGAAGTGCGTGCACTGGTGGAAATCACTGCTTTTTCCACTATATAGATATTGCTGTTGCAAACAGGTTTATTCTATTTGATGACCACCATCAGCAGCATCCCGAAGTGCCTGAATTGTAAAGAGGTTCGCGCTTCGATCAGGTCGCGTTCAGGCTAGAGCTGCTGGAGCAGTTCATAAGACTTGATGAGCAACAACATCCAGACCCCAAGGCTCCTCCTGCTGTTCCTGTTACAAGTGCCCCTAAGGATCAACAGCACAAGCCCCAGAAGCTACAAAGATACAGGAACTGCAAATTGTGCCATCAAGAACCGAAAGTTGAACAAAAAACGAACGTTTTCTGCGAGACCTGCTCCGGCAACTTGTGCTTCACTACATCACGCAACTGCTTTGTGCGGTGGCACGATAGCCACTAGAGATAACATTTTCCTTTGTAAAAAAATTACTTGTACAGATAGAAAGTTTATATCTGCAGGAATGTTGTACACGGCCTTTTTCTTCAAAATGTATATTTTGAATTTTTTTTATGTTGTCTTGGTGCAAAGCAGCATCGACGTTTTTGCAAAGTTTTCTCGTTTTTGTTACAAATCTTTTTATTAATTAATTTTTTTAAAAGAATTGTTAATAAATGTCTGCTTGCAAATAATACCATTAGAAAGCACATTCCTTCTTCTACAAATTGATACTATACATTTTAACATCAAGCATTTGGTGTAGCAGCAAAAAGATTGTTTACTAGACCACCCAAAAACTGTTTATTTTCCTGCGGGCAGGAAAGTGTTAAAAATGGAGACCTCACATAGTCAATGAACCACAAGCGATAGGCCGTTGCAAGCTAAAGCCCCAGTTGAAGTCGGGAGTGGGGCAACATCAGTGCCTGTGGGATCAACCTCGGCAGCGTCTTCGTTTGGCCGCTACTTCTGCTGCGATCTCCATATTCGTCAATCGAAGCATTTTGAAACACTGTCAATAATATAGTATTAAGTGGCATCTGCCAAGGCATCTATGAATGAATGAGCACAGTGAGCACGCGCTGTCACGCGTCTTTGTGGATGCAAACCACTAGTCCTCGCATGACATGGCAGGCGCAGAGCATGGCACCGAGGATTCGGTACACCAAATGAAATGCGTTGTAGACGTAGAACTAGCCAAGTTGCCGCGTGCGTGTGCCGCTACGTTCAAATGAAACCCTCGACGCGATCAACGTGTGCAGCTATGGTGCACAGCAGTCGGGAAAGCCCGTCATGCCACCGCTATGTTCGAGAGTGTTGCAGGAAAGCTCACTGCCTGTCAACAGAGCGCACGTGGTCTGGGTTGGCGGAGTTCGATATATCCATTTTACATCTGACACCGTTCAAAATAAAAAAAATAAGAATGCATGCGATTTTCGAGGTGATATAGAAAGTGTTCGATATAAGCAATAATTCAATATATCCGTGTTTGATATATCGAGGTTTCACTGTATTGAGGTCAGACTGTACACATAGCTTGTGGTACCCATGAAACCATAGATAGCCAGGCAGTGTAAATTCCTGACAAAAGGTACAAGGCAGAGAGCAAAAAGAAGGGAATGTAGTAAGCACCTCCTTGCAGGGCAGTGTTCCCGGGTCGTGAATGGCACACGTGAGCAGGTGCTGCACTACGTTGAGCAACTGCTGTTCCGACTTGATGTCATGGTTGATCAGGCCCAGCTGAAGAGAGTTCAAGCTGGGAACCTTGTCCACATCTGGCGAGGAGCAGGAGAGAGAGGTGGTGCACTGTGACTTTAAGCAATATAGACAATTGCAAAAAGATGTGTACATTTGTACCAGACACTCGCAGAGCTGACTTACAACTGAGCTTCAAGTGGCAATGGTTCAATGTACAAGAACGACACAAATAAAAGTTATAAAAGGCCAAGTGAGAACCAAACGAGCAAATCATAGGACAAGAAGAAGCCCCACGCATGACTGCAGAACCACCAAAGATGTCATTTTCATTTTCACACAGTCTGCTCTACTGGCTTTCACTTTCGTTTTCACTTTGTCACTCTTGTGCAAAAAAACTTTTTCTTATTGTTAAGGCTCAGTTTGAAGTCAGCACAATGTGCAACTTGTCCACACTTATGCATCTCCTTGCTGTATGCTATTTGCCATTGCGGAGCACCAATTAGCTTAAACAGCATCAGCAGCAGCCTATTCATGTCCACTACAAAACGAAGGCCTCCACCAGGTGATCTTCAATTACCCCTGTCCTGCGGCAACCGATTTCAACTTGCACCTCCAAATTTCCTAATTTCATCACTCCACCTAGTTTTCTGCCATCCTCGACTGCAATTTCCTTCACTTGGCACCCCTTCTGTAACTCTGGTGTTCAACCGGTTATACGTCCTATACATTACATGGCCTGCCCAGCTCCTTTTGTTTCTATTGATTTCAATTAGAATACCGGCTATCCCCGCTTGCTCTCTGATCCACACCGCTCGCTTCCTGTCTCTGAACGGTACACCTAACATTTTAACGCGACAGCGATAAGGAGCTCGTGTCGCAGAAAAGCCAGTGTCGTTGCCGTTGGCCGTGAGCGAAAAATTGTGGAAGGCAATTCATAAATAAAAACAACTTGCAAGATGGGCTGGGTGGGAATCGAACCAGGGTCTCCGGAGTGTGAGACGAAGACGCTACCACTCAGCCATGAGTTCGATGCTAAAGCGGGACAAAAGCTCCTCTAGTGAATGCGGTGTTGCCTTAGAAACGTGTCTTATAAACGTGCCGTTGAAAGTTATGCTGTGGTGTATATCGGTAATTATGATTAAACGTGTAGCGAAGTACATTTCTGCTACATTTCTTCTGCGCTTGGTGCACACGCAGAGCCATCTTGCGGCAAACACAGAAGAGCCCCTCCTCGCGCTGCCCTGACAGGTGCCGTGCCACTCGCCCACTTCTCCCCTTTGTCTCGTTTGAGCGCACTGGGACCATGCGGCGAACGGTGCGAGGATGCCCCAATACCCTTGTGTTTAACAAGTTTTCTCGCTCTCTCTCTTTTTAACTTCCAGTGTGCGTCACTCGAACCCTCGTGTTTAGGCGACGCGGCTCCTCTTTCAGCTCACGGCGCGATTTCTAGGTGCAGTGTCTGATGCGGGATGCCTCTGACGTGAATGCTGCGCCGTAGCGCGTCTGGTGGGAAAGCGTCCCCTGCGATGTGTGCCGTGCTGCTGGCAAGGAGCCATGCGTCTGCGTGGTGCTCCCAAGCGAGATAAAGGACGATCCCATCGAGGCGTCAGCCCCATGATCGCGTCCGCCTTCATGGCACGTCGCGACCCGGCTGTCCGTGCCAATCACGACGTTTGGCTCGCGTAGATCGTTTCTCCCTCCGAGACACCGAGTTATTTGGTTCGTTCCGCTTGCTCAGGAGCACGTTTCGTCTTTGTGTGACTCAAGAGCATGCCGAGCGAATGAGTGGGCGGTGCAAACGGGGTGCGATAACGCTATCGCGTTCCACTTTTGAAGGCGAGGCTTGAGCGTCCTCCAAGTTTTTTCATTCAATCGCTGTTTACATGGTCCTTAACTTGTTCTCGAGCTTGACTGTCAACCTCCAAGTTTCTGCCACATATGTTAGCACTGACAGAATGCAGTGATTGTACACCTTTCTTTTCAATGATAGTGGTAAGGTCCCAGTCAGAATCTGGCAATACCTGCGATGTGCACTCCAAGCCACTTTTATTCTGTAAATTTCCGTCTTTTGATCAGGGTACTTGTGGGTAATTGATCTAGATAAATGTACTCCTTAACAGACTCTAGAGGCTGCCTGGCAATCCTGAACTTTTGTTCCTTTGCCAGGCTATTGAACATTATCTTTGTCTTCTGCATATCAATCTTCAACCCCACTCTTACACATTCTCTGTTAAGGTCCTCAATCATTTCTTGTAACATGTCCAGAGTGTTGCTGAATAGGACAATGTCATCTGCAAACAGAAGATTGCTGAGCTATTCACTGTTGATCCTCACTCCGAAGCCTTTGCAGTTTAATAGCTTGAATACTTCTCTTGTATAACAATTGTGCTGTTGAACACGAAAATACTGCACAGGTCATTATGGGCAGGTTTAGTCTGATTATACTCCGAAAATTGCACTTTTTTTTAACCAACTAGCTTGACTGTGAGTTGGAAAAGCCTCACATTCTGTTGAAGCACAGGCACCATTGCACACCGTAAATGTGCTGGCATGGCACCAAAAAAAGAGCTCATGCACTCACAAAAGGCTAAGTAAGACGGAGCTGAAACTGTCCCAGAAACGAACAGCAGGTAATTGCTTTTACTTTGATTTGATTTATTGATTTCCATTTACACACACACAAGTACAGAGGAGTGGTAAATGGAGGTGGATGAGGGAAAAAAGAAGATGAAAACCCAGTTGAAAGATGAAGATGAAGAAGATGAAGATGAAGATGATGAAGATGAAAAACCCAGTTGTCAAGAGAAATGCGCACAGGCCAACATAGAGAAAGCAGCATGATGGTCAACATGGAGAGGCAGCGTAACTAAGCCAATTGAATGAACTAAAATTTGAAGGAATTTCATTTCAGTTTTTGTCAGTGTTGTGATAACAAAAAGACTGTGCTTGCATTTTCTTAAGAGAAAGCAAAAGGCAGATGTGTTTTGGACACCAGCTCCTTACAGTAATGCATGACAAGTAAATTAGGCTAAAGGGTTGCACACACCTTTTTTTTTATATTTAAAATGTAAAAAATTTCATTTTGGCAGTATTTTAAAAATATGAGCATTCTTATCACATTTCTATGCCCCACTCCCTTTTTTGGGTGAATAAGTCAAGCAGGCTTTAGGCAGTGAAACGTTGCAACTAACACAGAAAAGCTACTTAGCAAATCAAGACAATAAATAACTCACCAAAGTGCAGCGTTTCACCAAAGTTGTGCAGAAACTCTCGAACCATCAAGAGATTTGCAAATGCAGTGCCCGGAACTTTTAGCCCAGGTATCCTATTTAGTGTTGGCAAAGGCTGGGAGAGAAAAAAAAGGGAGAACTGCGATTACTGCTGCTATGAGGAACCAGCTAACAATAAATCATAAACAGAGGCTTGAAAGAAAGCTCACAAAACATATGAGTGCCACATGACTAGTCGTGTGGCACTTTTGGCACGTTATCACGGGCTTTCTTGTGGCTTGGAAAACAGTTTTATGCAGCATGCATTAAGCAAAAGAAAGCAGGATCAGGAATTTTTCAGGATAGCCTACAATTTTCTCATTCATACTTTTACATTGAACATAATATTTAATGAAGATGATTAATCAATAATGACTAAGTAAGTAATTAGGCAAAACACAAAAACAGGCTGACTTGCTCCAAGTGACGGCAAACAAAATTACCATGGGTCTGTCCAGCTACGTGGCACTGACATATTCTTTAGTTTTGAGACAAATTATGTGTGGGACAGCATGCACGCACATGCATTGCTGCATGTGTATGTTCGCAACATGGTGAATGCAGTTCCAATCATGACTGCAGGACCTCAAAGAGGGGTGATGTAATGCTAACACATTTCTCTTGCATTTACCACTAAATCGCCACTGAATTTGACACACTGGTTCGACACATGGCGGGCAAGTGCCACTTGAATAATCATATTTCACATTGCAGTCATTGATGTTTTTTCAGCAATGGTGTATTAAAATAACAGGTAGAAAACGGGCCAAGGCCTATTGCTAGGAACGAGTGAATGAGTTACTCGCTATGATGTGTAGTTTATGGAACCGCTGTGCAAAGACTTGCTTAAAATATTCCTCAATGTTAAAAATGCTCACACCGACACGGCCACACTAGTGTGCAAGCCCATAAACAAAATAGATTGCACTTGGAAAAAGCAAGCAGAACAAGCTTACAAGAGCGTCCTTCAGAAGCATGTCTTCGACAGGTCTCCTGACCTCCTTCAAAATATGCATATCCAGTTTCTTTGAATCCTGTCAAAATAAAATAGACTGCACATCAGGTTTCCCTTCTAACAGAGGAGCACCAAGTAACACAACATGTCTAAGTTCACTCATTAGCTGCCCCAGACCTGGCAAACTTAATATGTTGGAACATATACAGTCGAAGCCAAGAAATACTAAAATCTGATGAATATTACAAAAAGTTGTTTTATCACAACATGTTGACAGTTTATTCAAATACTTGCAGATTGTATCCTATGGGGACACTGAATAGCACTTCGGCTCTACAGTTGGAGAAGTATTGATAAACAAGTAAACGGAAACATTTATAAGTTCTATCATGAAGTATTCATGTCAAGGGGTTGAAATTTCAGCTGCTGTTATACACTGCTTCAACAAGTGGGTGGCACTTCTGCAGGTAGGTCCGAATGATCGGTCAGTGCTTTTCTGTATTCAAACTGAACGAAAACAAAAATTTATAACATGACTGGTGTCAATACGACAATCATAAGAAGCTTAAGAAATTAAGCATTTTATGATAAATGCACACAAATTCGCAAGCGTGCTTGTCTGCTTGAGTGATCCAAGGGAGAGAAAGGACATGTTTACAGCGTTAAAAGAGCCCTGAATCACCCTTCGGGCTTAGTGAAAAAACACAATCCATGGGTAGCCTATACTGCCGTGAACAGTTCGGCCAAGTTTTGCAGTCGCGCATGGCACATGGAGCTTGCAAACAGAGCTTGAAGTTGGCTTTCTCTCAAACACACTTTTTTCAACAGAAGCCTGCTCCTCACTGTTTTCTGGACGCTTTATTTTGTAATATAGCAGATTTCCATACACATCTGCTGTTGGCCAATAGCTGACATCAAGAAGAGGGTTGGGATCAGTGTGTTTCTCTTCCTTCTGTTACTGTTTATATTTATTGAGAAAGTTTAACAAACAGGCTGAAGGGAGCGAAAATTGGCTTTTGAATTTTGATAACACTTACGCCGCGACTACTGTCTGCTCATGCACGGCTGCAGCTGCCCCTGTAAAAACTAAACTTTGGCCACCCTGCTTATTGGTGTCATAGTCATTGGGTCTTGCTGATTTCGACTAAAGTAAGACCTCGATAATTCAAACTCATCTAATTCTAAGTTTCGGTTATTTCAAAGAATTTGAGCAGCACTGTCATCTTCAATGCAAATCCTACTGCATAATTTGAATAGCCAGCACAGCTCTATCCAGATAATTCGCAGTTTCTGGCCGGCAGCAATGTGCAACAGCCTCCCAGCAACGGACATTTCGGAGGTTGTGGTAGTTGGTTAAACAACTGTTTGATGCCGCTCTGCAGCAGCCAGACCGGTTCTTTGAATTTCAGTGAGTTTTTATTGAATTCTTAGCTTAAGGTGCTACATAGCTGCCCCCCACCGTTTCAAAGGGGATAAACACAGACCACCACCATTACCATCATTATCACTGGCAACCCAAGCAAATCAAAAGACAGCATTGCCATTCCCATTGCATTTTCCGTTTCCTGTTTTCCACGTGTAGGGCTGCATCACACTGTTGGCATTCCTCCATGCTTCGGTGGCTGTGCACCTTCATCATCATTCATTGTCCACAGCACTAGTGAATGGTGTGTGTGCAGCTGCCTACCGTATGCGAAATCTCAGCTGCGTGCGCAGCTCGTGCGCAGCTCATTCTCCGAAGACAGAATGCTGAAGTACAAGACATTGATGCTGCACGAGAAGGTGCACTTCATCGAGGATGCAGGTAGGTCCACATGCACGAAGACGCAACTCCCGTCTTCGTTACACATTACACACTTCCGGAAGAAGCCAACTATCATCCACTTACGCTCAGCAGTAGTTTTTGCGGCAAAGTATTTCTTAAATAGCCTATTTTAACTCTAAATGCACCTCTCCACTTTGATAAAAGGTGGCTCGTGGACCATTTAAGAAAAATCAAAAATGCACTAAAACGTCAATGTGACACATCCTAACACTTGTCCCTTTCAGCGGTAACCATCTTCTTAGCAACCTCACCACCTAGGCAAAGTGGCTGTTTGAGAGCAAAGCTATAACCCACCTCCATCTTCTTGCGGTTTTCGAGGGCACGAACAAGCAGCATGTGTTGTCTCCTCCTCTCCCGTTCCTGGTGGGAGAAAAAGAAGAGGGAGGCAGCAGGTAATGAATATTCAGGTCACAGAAATGTCCATGTGCATGAAGTTGGGCTAGCTGATTCACCACTTGCAAGCAGCATAGACAAGATGACAAAAAAAAAAAGGCAAGATGAAACAATGCCTATGTTATGCCTACGCTGTCTCTGTTCAGTCTGTTCTCTCTGTTTTAATTCTGGCTGTCATCTATTTCCATTCAGAAGATGGTCACATTTGCTAGACATAAGCAGTATATCAATATTGTTAGCTCCAGCAGGCAGTTTACAAAGTTGTAACAACTGATGCCTGAATTTATCTGCTGTCAGTCACCAAGATATGACGGCCATATAAACCATCAAATTTCAAAATAGGAAGGGTAAAAGCTCTTTTTTAGGGACACTAATAGTGCACTATTAATAGCACTATTAGTGCATTCCATCGTCAGAACAGGAGTGGAGCCTAAGGAGCAGGGAGGTGCAGAGCAGTAGCACAGCGAGAATCTGACTGCTTGCTCCCTCAATGAAGCATTCCATGCTCCGAAAGCAGATGAGAGGGCAACATCATGTGCCAGATTGTTTACCTTCCTGCAGTGATTATTATGTGAGCTTCACTTCTCAGCTGCCATTGCTGCCGCACATGAACAAAAAAATGGGAACACAACCAAAATAAAATGATACGGAGTGTTTGCATCAGTGACTTCCTTTGCACTCCACTTTTCACACTGGTGGTGCTCAAAGTTCTCTCGACTGCATTCCACGTCACCAAACTGCTCCTTTTCTTCCATTTAATCACAGCATTCCTGCTCCTGTTCACCCAATGGAACATAGCTACTATTAAGAGAGAACTTTGGGGACTCTCTTGAGTGCTCCTGTTCACCAAATAGAATGCATCATCACTTTTCTTAATTTGGCAAGTAGTTTTTCAAGGCAATTTGTATTTATTTAGGAGAACAAGGCCCCTAGCAAAAGAAAAAGAAATGTTCGTTTTCTTCTTTAGAATGAATAGCAATGTTTCCCTTTTTAAATTTCACACCAGAAAGACAGTGCTGGTACGCTAATATAAGGTCACAGATTTTTGTGCAATTAGGCCATTTTGTTTTTCCTGAAAATGTTAGCAAAATTCACTAGCTTGAGGCCACACTGACGAGTGTGATTTGCTTTTCTTCTCACTCTCTTCTTTAGTGGTATCAGTGCTAAATTTCCAGATGGTTAGAGAGATGCTTGCTGCGTCGTAATATTGTGACATCACCTATGCTAGATGTACTTGCAGAGATAGGCCTTGCTAGATTGTGTGCAGCATAGGAATAAATTAAGGAATATCGCGATGATCACTGTTTGATCACTAATGCTTGATAAAGTTGCGTAGCAATTCATTCCTTATCGATCCATTCTACATGAGGTGTCATCAGGTGAAATGCTAAACAAGTGACATGGGCTTTCTTTTGGCTCAACAGCTTAGCAGTCAACATCCAATAACAGTGGTATGGGCAAAACTTCATGATCCAGAATGTGGCCCCCATACAACAAGCCTTTCCCAGCACAGTGGAATTATCAAACTGTTCCAACCACGAAGTGCCTGACCGAGCTGTGCGAAGAAGCCACAGGACATGGTGCACATTTTGGCTCTATTAATATTCTGGCATCATGTCACCATTCAAACTAAACAAAGCATGAAGTAAAAGGTATTTTTATTCTTTCATCAACCACTAACAACAATGTGATTTCCATCTATAAGGCTCCTAAAAAGAAGAAACCACAGAGAGAAAGTACTGGAACAAAGTAAAATCGTAAAACTCACCAAATCAACCATAAGAAGCATCTCCCGACGCTTTTGCATCTCCTATAAAGGTGTAAGAAAGAATATTAATGCTAGCTAACACCTGCATGCCAAAGAGCTTGGTATGAGCAAAAATACTACATTAAATTGAAATTAAGCCCATTTTTCAAGCAGGGGAATTGTTTATAGTCAAACTGCATTTATACTTAACAATGTAGTTTTTTTTTCCCGCAAGTACGTTGCCAAAAGACAAGTCAACAGAAATGCCAAGTCCTTGAGTTCGCATTATTTCCTTATTTATGGCACTGCTCATGCCATTTCTAACACAGTAATATGCCTGAAGAATGGTTCTCAGAAATTTAAGAGAACAGGCAAGATAATGCACAATTATAGATGCCACAATAAAAAAATAAACACAATTTTGTGCATTTTCACACAATAGATAATAGATTGGCTGCGACAGCAGTCATCATCATCATCAGCATCAGCAGCAGCAGCAGCAGCCCATTTTATGTCCACTGCAGGACGTAGGCCTCTCCCTGCGATCTCCAATTACTCATGTCCTGCGCCAACCGATTCCAACTAGCACCCGCGAATTTCCTAATTTCATTACCCCACCTAGTCTTCTGCCGTCCTCAACTGCACTTACCTTCTCTTGGTACCCATTCTGTAATCCTAATAGTCCAACGGTTATCTAACCTGCGCATTACATGACCTGCCCAGCTCCATTTTTTTTTTCCCTCTTAATGTCAATTAGAATATCGGCTATACCCATTTCCTCTCTGATCCAAACCGCTCTCATTCTGTCTCAACGTTATGCCCAGCATTCTTCGTTCCATCACTCTTTGCACGGTCCTTAACTTGTTCTCAAGCTTCTTTGACAGTCTCCAAGTCTCTGCCCCATATGTCGGCACCGGTAAAATGCACTGATTGTAAACCTTCCTTTTCAATGATAATGGTAAGCTCCCAGTCAAGAGCTGACAATGTCTGCCGTATGCGATCCAACCCATTTTTATTCTTCTATGAATTTCCTTCCCGTGATCAGGGTTCCCTGTGATTAACTGAACTAGGTAAACGTACTCCTTCACATACTCTAGAGGCTGACTGGCAATACTGAGCTCTTGTTCCCCTTTAGTAAAGCAATGAAGGGGGCTAGTTGGTGAACGTTCATGGTTATATTGCGCTCAGTTTTACACAGACCTTGCCTGGTTATTCATCATTATCTTTGTCTTCTGCATATTAATCTTCAATCCCACTCTTACGTTCTCTCTGTTAAGGTCCTCAATCATTTCTTGTAACTCAGCTGCACTGTAGCTGAATAGAACAATGTCATCGGCAAACCGAAGGTGGCCGAGATATTCACTGTTGATCCTTACTCATAAGCCTTCCCAGTTTACTAGCTTGAATACTTCTTCCAAGCACATCATCATCAAGCATACCTAATTAATGATTTTGAATCTGTACAAAACCGTGCCGCTCGTTTCATCCACTGGTCATATTCCTTTGATATCAGCATTTTCTCCTTAAAAACTGCACCTGCATTATCCCCCTTATTGCTCCGTCGTCACATTGCCAGCCTATCTTTATTTCACAAATTCTTCCATAGCCCTATGCACATCGCACCTTATATCCTTCCCCCTACATGCATATCTCACCACACCAGCCATCAACTACAGGTTGCCCGTCCATGCTCACGCACTGTCACGTTTTCAAAATTTTTTCCTCGCACAGCTACAGACTGGAACAGCCTTCCTAATGATGTTGCTGTCATTATGTGTACATTGAAGTTCGTCGAAAATCCAAAGAACTTCCTGTTATTGTGACTGTATTTTTATTCTTGTCACCCTTCATGTAACGCTCCATTTATTGGGGCCTCTAAGGTAATAAAGTGAAATGAAAGGAAATAGTGAACAGAATTGGACAGACTGTGTCACCTTGTCTGACCCCCTTCTTTACAAGTATCCTCATACTTTTCTTGTGTAGAATTACGGTAGCTGTGGAATTTCTGTAGATAGTTTCCAAGGTATTTACATAAGTGGTCTGTATTCCTTGCTTACTTAATGCCTCTATGAATGCCGGTACCTCTACTGAATCAAGTGCCTTTTCGTAATCTATAAAAGCCATATGTAGAGGCTGATTGTACTCTGCGGATTTCTTGATTACCTGATTAATGACATGGATGTGATCTATTGTAGAGTAACCCTTCCTGAAGCCTACCTGTTCCTTTGGTTAGCTAAAGTCCAGTGTTGCCCTTATTTTATTGCAAATTATCTTGAATATTTTATATAACACTGGGAGTAAGCTAATGGGCCTATAATTCAATTCTTTAACATCTCCCTTTGTGGGGATTAGTATACTGCTTGCATTCTTCCAGTTTTCTGGGACCCTTGAAGTCGTCAGAGATTTCGTATAAAGAGCCGCAAGCTTTTCAAGCATGATATCTCCACCATCTTTGATTAAAGCTACTGTTATTCCATCTTCTCCTGCCACCTTCCCCGGGTCATTCCTCGCAAGACCCTTCCAACTTCATCGCTAGTTAAAGGAGGAGCCTCTGTAACTTGTTCATTACTGTTTCGAATGGAGTTATCCAGACTCCTCTAGGTACTGTACAGGTCAGTATAGAACACTTCCGCTGCTTTTACTACACCTTCGAAATTGCTGATATTACCCTGCTTATCTTTCAGTGCATACATCTTGGTTTGTCCTATGCCAAGCTTCCTTCTCACCAATTTCAGGCTGTGTCTTTTTTTATGGCTTCTTCAGTCTTTCTCACATTACGATTTCGAACAGCCCTTATTTTCACCTTGTTGATCAGTTTTGATAGTTCTACGAATTCTATCCTATCTCTTGAGTTCGACACTTTCATTCTTCATAGTTTTTTTTATTAGGACCTTTGTTATTACTTGCCTACTGATTGCCTTGGTGCCTTGCCTCCCACTTCAACTGCCACCTCTGAAGCCAGCCTAGTTAAGGTTTCATTCATCACCTTTAGGTCATCTTCATCTCTTTGTTCAAAGGCTGCGTATTTGTTTGCAAGTACCGGCCTGAATTTGTCTGCTTTTACCCTTACTGCCTCTAGGATGACCCGTTTCTTCTTGACCAATTTTACTCTTCCTCTCTTCAAATTGAGGTGAATCCTAGCCCTCACTAAACTATGAGCATTGCAGTTTACCCAAATTATCACTTGTACATCCTGCACTATGCTGGGACAGCAGTGCATGAGTCATAACAGAGCCATGATGTAATACTGTGCACCCATGTTTAAAAGCTATGCACCCATTACCCTGTCTATACAGCGGTGCACCTAACCATGCACTAACTGTATTAAAAGGCCCCTAAACCACACTGAGCTCAAAAACTTGTCATATAATGGCGGCTGTGTACCAGACTACAGAAGATATAGCTGCAAGAACTTTTTGAAATGATGCTTTAATAGTGAAGTCACAGGCATTTTATGAGCTACTACGCAGCCTTTGCAATTTCCCACTCGCCTTTTCTACCCACCTAACCGGCGCTCTCTTCTTCTTGCTGTCTACTGTCGCCAACTCCACGCAGTGCGGTAAAAGCTACGGGTCATGCCAACATACCAGAAGAAAGCCTCCTGCATTGTCCGCCCCTAATCACCCTACACGGGATGCCGTATAAATGGAAGTTTCATGGAGAACCAGTGGCACACGACGGGCTGCCCCCTAAATTCTCAGAAAAACTGGCTTTCCTAACTGTGGTGCTATCATACCTCACTGACCAACTAATTGACAGTTTTCACCCTGGTGACATCACGCGCAGGATCCTGCTGGCATCACAATATGCAAAGAGGGGATCGGAAAAGATCGGAGAGGAGCCTGGGATTGTCTTAATGCAAATAGAATTCTTAGCCTAATTCAGCGACTTTGGGTCTTTTGCCACCCTCCGATGAAAAAAAAAAAAGCTTAAAAATTTCTCTGGAGTTGGGCGGAACTGAATCCACATCACACAGGTTCCTCAAGCACAACTGCTCGACACTTTAGCGCTGTGCCACGAATGACGGCAGGCCGAGAGGGGTTCTCGCCATTAGTAAACGCTGGTGCTCTTCAATTAAAAACTTTAAAGGGGCCCTGCACCCCTCCTCAGGCTTGGTGAAAAAAACACAGTCCATGGATATATACATTGCTCTGAACATCTCAGCTATGTCTTGCAGTCATGCTTGGTGCGTGGAGCTCACAATCGGAGTGTGAGGTCACCTTCTCAAGTGCTTTCTTTTCAACAGAAGCCTGCTCCTCACTCTTTTCTGGATGCTTTATTTTGTAATATAGCAGATTCCCATAACTGGCAGCTTTTGGCCAATAGCAGACAAAAAGGGTGTTTGGATCAGGGTGCTTCTTCCTACTGTTAGTGCATCAATTTAGAGGCGTAGTTTAATAAACAGGCTGAAGTAAGCGAAAATCCGCTTTCACATTTCGATAATAATTACATACTTCCGGAAGAAGCAGTCTGTCATCTGCCCACACTTGGCCGTGGCCGTCCACGTAGAAATTATACTTTGGCTACCCTGCTTATTGGTGTCGGAGCTGTAAGGTCTCACCGATTTCAACTAGTTTTGAACACTCAACTAGCCTCGAACAACACGAAACTTAAGGTCAGACCACACGCATGCTTGCCAGAGAGTGCTCACTCCTGGCCAATCCCCATTAGACACCTTGGCCGGCGTCAGTTTGCATTGAGATAGTGACAGCTGAGATATTGACAGCGCTTCAAAAGGCACAAGTTGGATGTGGCTACTAACGGTCAGTAAAGCTGGTGCAGGACAAGGCTGGTCCACCCCCCATAGCACGGCTGTACTGGAGCATATGGGCGCAAGTGCACACTCAAGCGCTGCATAAAGCAAAGGCTGTGCATACACACTACAGTCAGCTACAGTTGCACGTAGCTGCGGTCTGCTACATAACAAGTGCACTGGCTGAGTGCACTGTGGCCTGCTGAGGACTACCGCATTTGGCGTGTTGTAAGCGCTGAAATCCAAAGCAGGGGCATCTACACAAACATCCGAAATCACATTTGAACTGCGCGCCACGGTGATGTTCAGTAGGCGCAGCGTTTGGGCACGCCCTGCCCTGCCATAGCCTTAACAGTGCACGTCATTAAAGAATGAGCAGAAGCACCACACCAAGGATACTCGAGTGCCAATAACACCGCTTCTGCTGAATACGTTGAAGTACTTTTTGCGGCACAGTATTTCTGAAATAGCTTATTTTAATTTAAAATGCATTTCTTGACTTCGACAAAAAGTGGTCCAGGGCTCCTTTTAAACTCCTTCAGCACTGAGAGAAATCGAACCGGCATCACACAGATTCCTCAAGCTCAGCAACCCCATGCTGTAGTGCTGTGCTGTGCTACAAATGCCTGTGGGCACTGAGTGATTCTCACTGTTGGTCCGCACTGGTGCATCACAGATATCGGAGGCCATGCAAGAAGAGCAGGACTTCACACAGGCATCGCAAGCAATTTGCTAGATGGTACATGAGATGGAAGCATAAGAGGTGCCCAGCTGATGTACACTGGTCATACATGACGTGTTTAGGCAGTGGTGATAGGGTGTGGTGCCACGTTGCTTGAATGCTAATCGCATTTACATAGAAAGTCATTGTAAGATGGGTTCTGCCGGAATTTTTTTGAATTTGTGGCTTCCCTCAAAGAGAAAAGCCATTGCCATGTTCACCAATAACGATTGTCGCAGTATTCTGTACACAATGCATGCATTTATTTCAAAAATGCTTGAAATGTAAACGATGGTTTAGGGCCGTTTAAATCCTGCTCCCACTGTGCTACCCTACAGCAACAATACCCCCACGGTTAACCCAGAATGCTGATTTATGCCTTGTGGTCCAAGCAGTGCGTAGTGACACTCAGTTTTAATGTACCCACATAGTTTTGGTGCGACAGTCATGTTCAACAGAAAAAATCCTTTTCGAATGCCCAGCCTAGCTGCAGCAGCTATGCTACTACAAAGAACCACAAAGGGTAAATGTCAGACGTGCACTGTGACCACATTCATGATGCACGCACCACCTCACATCTGTGCGTATGCTTGAGAGGAGCAGGGCACGGTAGGGAAGAGGGCTGTGTACCAGAGAAATAGCAGAGGCATTAGCTACCAGACTGGGAAACAACACATGTTTTTAGGTGCTGAATGAACGATACACTGCTGGCACAGTAAAAGGAAATGTGTGATCCAAAGAATGCAGCAAGGTTTAAGAAGGCAAGGCAGCAAAATATGCTCACCTGCTCTCGCAGGATTAAAGCTTGCTGCCTCTTCATTTCTCTTTCCTAAAGGCAGGAGAAGACAAGCATTCAGAGAAACAGATTGGAAGAAATGAGAACGCATCAAGGTTATGCTGAAGCAGGAGGAAAGAGAAGCATCCTTCACAGCTACTTTATTTGTAAGCTTCATGTCTGAAGACTTCCTGATAAACAGACAATAAAGAGAAAACTAATTCAGTTAATTACCCTTCTACAATACTTTTGAAAAGGCTACTTTTAACATGAGAGGAAGCTTGAACAGCCAGAAAAGATGCGAAAACGAAATACAATGGCGATGGCATCCTCTGCATCAGCTCACCGTGACATCATGAATTTTGATGGTGCTATCTTGCGCTTGAGCTACTTTTCATCGGTACAGATGGACTACATTATGTTCTCTTAAAGAGCTAAAGACTGAAGTTAGCAAGTTTTGAGAAATTTTTCTGAGCCACAACAGCCCAAATATGAAAAAGTACTTCGAAATTTGTGATGTCGCACTGAAATATTGTTGCTGGGGTTTTGGTGTGAAATTCAATGAACTGAACTTCCACCTTTATTTTCACTTTGATAATCCAACTATTACAGCAAAATGAATGAGAATATGGTTTCAAAATAATGCTTTACTACCCTAAACTGACTTCGTGTTTCTTTTTAGTGTCCCTTTAACCAAGCTTTACGCTATTCTTAACTGCTTTTCTGGCAAAGAGGCTCGCACAGAGGTTTGGACAGAGGTTTGAACATGCTTGTACAGAGGGACATTCACCTGAACAAAGTTTGCTGTTCAAGCCAAATCTACAGGTGTGAACACTTAAATCAAATGCATACTATGGCACGCACAGTTCAGTGCCTGTTGCCTTTTTTGGAGGGCGTACCACGTTACACAAGTTTAATTGTTTCACTGCTTTCAAACTGCAGAAAAGTTATCAAACGAATGCTAATGAAAGCAGCTGAAGCACATTGATTTCCCCACGGTGTAATGCTGCGAAGGACAAAGCACAAGCTGATTTAAAATGATTTATGTACCTAATAATAGTATTCAACCATACAATAACTTATAGTTGTGCACTGCTTGCGCACTGGCAGTCACCATACAGGCTCGCCTAACTTTGTATGGCAAACATGCACTTTCATAGCCCCACACCTGAGTGGCTAATGGCAGTTGCAGAACAAGTATACATTGAAATCTTGTTAGTTGGGATTCCACAGGACCGAAAAAAAAAAAGTCCGAATCAAACGAAAGTCAAACTATCGAGGCTGTCAAAAGAACAATAAACAAATACTTACATGCTTACTACAACAACACACTTATATTAACTGAATGATTCAGCAAATCATACTTCTATTTTGGAAAAAAGCAGCAAAAAAGCTGCAATTGTCATCACTTCACGATTGATTAGAGTTTGCAGCAGCAAAGGCCTCGCGACTTCCTACGGAGTGCAGCCGTACTGCAAGAACTGTGTCTTCATCAGAGACTTGCTTATCCCGATTATTTTTTCACCAGTGAGCTGGTTGGCTACAGCATCACGATGTAGCCAGCAAGTTTGATGCCAGCATGCAGTTTGCGGTAGAATAGCTCATCATCCTTTACAATTCCCACACTGTTTAACATTGCGTGTACATGGCACGAAAACAAAACTACTGCTCATTGCAACCACAGCAGTCGACACCGTCGTTGCTGTCACTGCGATCATGGATGGCGACCACACAGTTCTGAAGGCACGCGGCCAATGTGGTGACATGTGTGCTGGTAAACGCAAGAATAATGGCTATAAGGGCACAAATAGGCATAAGGCGTTGGCTCCTATAGTTTGCGCTGATGATTATGGCATTGTGGACTCCGCCTCTTTGCTTCAGTTGAATGCAAGAGCCCCACGCTCATCACGCTGCTTTGGAGCATTGTTCAAGTTGACCAGACCCAA
The DNA here is from genome assembly GCF_038994185.2 of Dermacentor albipictus. Lineage (NCBI taxonomy): Eukaryota > Metazoa > Arthropoda > Arachnida > Ixodida > Ixodidae > Dermacentor > Dermacentor albipictus. The sequence goes on from NC_091824.1 coordinate 144,535,536, forward strand.
GTTGGCCAAATACATCCGAATTAACAAGTATCAAGCCATTAAATAATGCATGTGCCTGCTAGGACCAGCAGACAAGTCCAAATTATCCAATTTTCCAAATTAACAAGGTATTACTGTATGCCCAACAAGTGTTACTGTCACTACTCTATTAAACCTCAAGCGCTTTCATCAAGAATAAAAAATTTAGCAATTTTTTATTCTCGCAAATTATGGTGCATTACATCCCCATTTGAAAAGTTATATACGGGGTTTGTCTCTTACAAAGACCTAAAATATAAATGGAAGACATCTGAGCTCCGAGCTGAAATGGACACTTTCCCTCAGCACACATATAAAGCTCAGGCATAATTATCTGAACAGATGGCAATGAAAGAATTCAAGAGCACCAAAGAATGTGTTCAAGTGCCGTAAGTCAAAAGCACAACTCAATTCGAATTGATGAGTGGGGCTCAGCCCTGACAATATTAGTACAAGCAGTTAGGATGAGTACAGGTCGCGCTTGGTAGAGGTAGAGCAAAGGGTTAAGAGGTAATTGGAGCAGCCAAAGTATGTGACCATTTCAGTTGCTAGCCTTTGGGCATGTAATTTAATTCTAGGAATGCAAGAATTTAAAGAAATACAGTAGAATCTCAGTGGTACGATTGTGCCTCATACAATTTTTGGAATGATACGAATTTTTCAAGAGACCGCCAGCTTGTAAAGCGCTAAATTTTGGATGTTGCGTACCCTTTTCAAGCCGCCGTGCATGTTACAAACAAATGAACTACCACGCGTTCCTCGGCAGAGCCAACGAGAAGGCCCGGGCTCACCAGTAGCGCCAGACACTGGCTGTTGTCAAGCCGGCAGAGTGGGAGTGCCGATGCACCGTTCGCACACCTGTTGCCAGGGTGACCTACGTCACTACATGATATGAATACAACCTACGTGATATGAATTTTCTCGCAGTCTCGAGATATTCGTATCATCGAGATTCTACTGTAGACTTGCATATACACTTACATACATACTATATATATATACACACACATTTGTAGACTCATGGTCAGATGTCTAAATGAAGAGCTTTTAACCAGTTCAGAAATCTAGGTGCTGAAAATTACATTTTCGTTCTCAATGGTTTTTCAAGGATTTCCAAGGACTGCTGCATACCCTCTGTCCATAGTACCTTGTACACATGTTCAGACCTTAAATAAACTCTCATGGAGCACGAATGAAATCACACATCAGTGACACATATAGGATTAAACAAAGCTGACCCTGATTACCAAGTCTGAGATGTAAGTGACAGAGCATAGTCAATTGGAGCTGAAAATCAAGTCACTCAACATAATATTTTTGAGTCATTGCTGCTATAATTTTAAAATCCTGCAGCTGAAGTGATTGGACCGCACACTTTGTGCATCATTCCTTTTAAGAAAAGCAGCACGTGCTGGACGCCACATTTGGTGGTACCTCTGGTATAAGTTCTGCATTCTTTTAAGACATACCAAAGTGCTGCAAAGCAACTAATGTGCTAAACCTTGCCAAGGTAAAAGGTAAGAAAAGGTAAGTTTGGTACGGATCACAGATCAAAATGACTGATTTGCTATGGTGCAACAATGGATTAAGCAATTTTATGTTAAGTGCATTTTCCCACATACGTGAGGTGCAAAGTGCCCAAATGCCTAAAAGCAAGGGCCTACCCTCTTCATGTCAGGATGCCCTACAACCCATGTCATCATTAAGCAGCTTAATAAAAAAACTGATAATGAAGAGCACTGCATAAAGAGCACAAAGAAACCAATACAAGCAACATGAGCAAGGGCAGTTGGATGCTAGGTATGAAAGAAAGGGCAGTGTGCAAACAAGATGGCATGCTGTTTTACAATGATTAGTACCAAACATGTTCCTTCTCAAAACATGCAACATCACTAAAACAGTGTGCAAGCAATGAGAAGATACTTTTCCAACAGTACCTACTTATGTCAATGCATGTACGTAGCAGGTAGCCAACACCCCTCACAGCTATTGGCAAGTACCTAATACAAGCCCAAACATCAGTGGAACCACATCTAGGTAAACTGAAAGCACCCATGCCTCTACACCTACAGGCATGCTTCATTTGAACCCCCAGTCATTTCTGCTGTTGATATTCATATCAATTGTGATTGCAATAAGCTGCCTAATTACCATGAAATCTATAACCAGTAGCTTATGAAGGCCAAGAACACAAGAATGCACTACAGAGGCAACCGTGCCTGGTGATGGGCAACAGAAGCATGCTCAATCATCTGCAACTTTGCAAGGAAGCCAACCAACTTTTTAAACGTGGATAACCGTAAGAATGTTCCACTAAATCAGGCAGTCAAAAAAAGAAAAGCCGTGGCCAGTGGGAAGAAAATCGGTTAGCAAGCTTTTGCTCAGTGGAATAATATCCACTTGAAATTTCACGATGGTCGAGGCCATGGGGCATCTCGCATTTGCCTGTTGCACAGCTGAATGTGCTTCATATTCTTGCTATGCTGTGAAGTGCAGACCTCACAAAAAACTTGACTGCGTGACACTGGCAAATTAGGCTGTGTTGTGAAAGCATCAGTTTGGGGCTTTCTGCTGACATGTGAGCTTTCACAATCCTATCAAGGATGCACACAGACTTGACAGGCAACCATGGTAGCTACTGGCAGACTGCCTGACAGAATAGGCAACTCAATACTGCAAGAACTGGCATTCACCAAAAAGCAGTGACTGCTTTATTCAGGAGGCAATGCTGCTCTGCCCTCTGTGGAGTCTAAGGGGAACATCACATTGGCGCAAATTTGTGAATGCATGAAAATATTTTTCCAAGGCACTTACCCCCTGTAGCCCATTCGTGTCGCAGTTATGAAACAAAACACCTCTGTTGCAGTTTCCAGCTGACATTTGAGCAAATATAATGCAAGCTGTGAAGCCGATATCTGAAGCATGCAGAAGTACATCCCCTAAACAGTACCTGAGCTTTGCGAACAGCGTCGTCTTGGCGCTGCCTCTCTATATCCTCCCTCCTTTTGCGGCGGATCTGATGCAGGGAGACGTGTAACCATGCAAAATCAACATTCCACCTAGCACCCTTTTCCAATAAGTGCAACTCCAACGCACCAACAGAAGTGACACCAACCCCTTTTCAATGCTCTGTCAGTGCATGCTTGCCGAGCAAGACGCACACACATAGCAACAATGACAAAGAAATCAAGAAAAATAACCGCAAAAAAGAAGGCCAACAACAGACACCACCATTCTCCATAGCTTAGAAATTGTCCTCTCAGGCAGCTGGACACACTCGGGGGCAATGAAACCAGACAGACATATTTTTACAACAAATGGAGCAACACCAGTCATGTCCTCGCCCGAGGATTACTAACATGCACTCTCTGCTTTGATGGATTACTCGTATATTTTAAGGACGTGAGCACAAGACAGAAGAGGACCTCTGTTGTTCCATGCCCAACATGCAGTACAACATAGAGAGGATGGGCCATTCTAGAAAGTGAACAAGGGGAAAAAGAAGGAAAAGTACAGACAAGGCAAAATTGCAGGTGCAAAAATACTCTTTCCCCACAAGCGCAAGTGCCAAAAAGGCATGAAGTAAAGCAAGGTTCACACATACAACAGCTGAAGAGGTGTTAAAGGCAGTGAAGAGAACCTCAATCGTCTGCTGGGTGCGCAGTTCCTTCTCGATGCGTTGCTGCTCGAGGCGTTCAAAACGTTCTTGCTGCTTCATCAATTTCACTTGCTCGTGGTGCCGCCTCGCTTCTTCTATGAAATATAGAAAAAAAAAGAGAGAAAGAAGAAAAATGAACATCACAAAAAAGGCTCAATAAAATGTCACATTTAACCAGCACTATTGAGTAAATGGTAACACAAGGGACCCTGAACTACCATTTTTTGAAACCTCAAGAACACCTTGTATTGAGTTTTGTGCATCCTTGGAACATATAAGTGTTGTTATACAGTAGAACCCCGCTGTTACGTTCCTCACTGCTGCGTTTTCCCAGCTGCTACGTCGTTTTCATCCGGTCCCGGCATAGCTTCCATAGGATCCAAAGTATAAGGAACCCCGCTGTTACGTAGTAGCTGTGAAAACGTTCCCGCATGATACGTCGCAACTTAGCACCGCGAACCCGCCTGGGCGAAAGTAGGCAACGCGCTCCAAATGCCATTTTGGCTTTTGACAAGTTTTGGCTGGGCTTGGCTACGTAACTGGCTGCAAGCCGCACGCCAGTTCGAGAGGCAGCCATTAAGTGGCCATTCGTGAAAAATGCTCTCACTATCATCACTGCGATTACGGTCACCACATGGTTGTTGGACGGGTCGACTCACGGAGGAGGAAAACTGAGGAGAGGCCCTGACGTCACTCGTCCGAGCATCTCGGCCGCGCTCGTCCGAGCAGCCGCACGTCAGAGCAGCCTGCGTGTTTGAGCAGCCCGGCCGCGCTGCGCGCAATCGGGCTGCTCGGACACGCGCACTCCGCAGCAATACTAAACAATCGTTAGCACGTTAGCATGATTACGCCAAAGAGGGCAAAATTTCCCGCGGATATTCCTTCGTCCGTTGCCATTGCCGTGGCGCGGTGACGACGAGAAGCACGAGCTGCATGATGCCGGGGAGTTGCCAAATCCTAGCGTAGGAGAAGCCGTCGCGGCTCTGGACCGAGGTCCTCCGCAGGTACGTCGCACCTCACAGCAACGCTGACAGCAATGCGGCCTTCCAGGCTATTGAGAAACGTGTGGTGATTTCTAGCGAGCGAAAGAAACGGCAAGCCACCATTCTGGACTTTTTTTAAATCCTCGGCACACTTTGTGGAAATAAATTATCTATAGTTGAAGCTGCACTTTTTTCATTCATTTTCGGAGCTTTCCTCCCTGTTGCGTTTTCCCGCCTGTTACATTTTTTTTCCCCCGGTCCAGTGAGAAACGTATGAACGGGGTTCCACTGTATGTATATAAGTGCTGAAGCACTGAAGTGTGCTATAATGCTGTTTATTTTTTACTGCATGCCACAAATATTTTGATAATTCACCTTTTGCATTGCATTCTAACCAACAGAGCAAGGAAAAGCTGCTATGGATACAGCAAGGGAAGTCACCACAAACTGCAATTTGATAAACTTATACGGGAGTGCAACAGTAGCTCACCTTGATGCTGCTGCTGCTCAAAGTGCTGCCTGTGCTGGAGCAGGGCAGCCTCCTGCATGACTCGCTCCTGTGGGTCCGGGGAAGGGCGACTGCGTGGCCGTCCCCTCCGAGAACCCCCAGCACTCGAGGCACCAGCGGCCACAGCAGCGGCCAGGGAGCTCCCCGCAAGGCCGGGCAGGCCCAGCAGGGGTGAGGCACCCCTGGTTGCTGCCGTCGAGGAGGGAGGTAGCGCTGCCATCAGAGGCGGCGGCACCACTGCGTGCACACCACACAGCAGGCGCAAGCGCAAGGCCAGCTCCTCTTCACTCATAACACGGCAGCCCTGCACGAGAGGGGGCAATGGATGATGAGACGAAGGGCACAACTGTTCCGCAGCAGACATCGTGCGGCCCAGGAAAAGAAATAACTGGTTTCCTCATGCGCACGTCATCGCCCCCCACCATCATTTAAGGCTCCTCGTGCAGTGAGCTACGAGCACAAGAAACTACTGTTTACATGTGCACTGGCCAGTTATTCTTGCAAAGGCCCTGAATGCTTTTCAGATCCCTTGTTTCTTTAGTTCACATTTTCTCGAGTCGAAGCATCTCATGTTATGCAGTACAATAACTCTACACTTCAAGCATTTTTCAAGAAAGCTGCTGAGCGCTCGGGCAAGCAAATGCACACGCCATAAGTAGACTGGAAGTTTTGGCAATCATTCTGACAAACTTCCAAATTATGGCTCAATGTACAGGCTAGTTCACACTGAAAAAATAGGGGTTAACTGAATTTAAATTATGCTTTCAAAATACTAAAATGAGTGCCCTACAAGTTGTCAGATAGAGGACTAACAGCCGACTCACATCAGTGTCTTCTCCGCCATTGGTGGTCTCGAAGAAGGTTCCAACAATCATCCTGGAGCTGAAGCTGAAGTTCTCCCTTCCAATGTCAGTAATGTTATTCTGTTGTAAGTACTGCACGAGAATAAAAAATTGTTTTTAGCACACTATAAAGTAACAGATGCCCGAAACTTCTCAAGCGAAATGTTTCTTTTTTACACAGTGGGAGATTACACAGTGAAGCCCAATTACACAATTTGGGTGCAGGTTTAACACTTCCTGGTCTGCAGATATCAGCTAGGAAACAGCATGGGGAGTATCTGTTAACACAAACCTAAAGACACAACACAAGCGTAAAGACAGACGTGCATGTCAGCCTTCTGCAAAGGCATCCCAACTTCCTTAGTGCAGAGAAAAATGTGTGATCACCTGCTGTTTTGCGAACCTTCTTGTGCAACGTGCTGAGCGTGCAGGAAATATGCTTGACATGAACTGCGGCATGCTACTTAGCTGCTGTAACTGATGTAGCTACAGCTGTCAACAACCTCTGCAGTAGGACGACAGGACCATGTTAAAAGTTCACTGTGTCTGAATGATCTGATATACAGATTTGCAACGAGACCTCTGCAGAGTATTATCAACATAGTTAAATTAGTTCCTAATTATCAATTTTTTTTAACATGCATATTCAGATAGCTTATGTATACAGTACAGTGTTTTTATCTGATATGTATGAATTCATGCCTATAATATTGTCTACACTTTTATTGATGTCTGTATTCTTATATGCAGTTTGTTCTAAGTCTGTCTGTCTTTGTTTTGAGTTCCTATTTTATTGTACAAGGCCCCCTTACCGAATGCCTTAGATAGATGCCTACAAGGTACATTGTATAAAAAAATAAATAAATAGTCCCTGCAACGCGCCACTTGACTCTGGGAATGTGCATAGGTGTGCACATATCCTGCATGCACATTTCTTCGGAAACGGGCTGAAGGTTATCAAATGCAAATCTACTTACTGCCTTTTGGAACTTTAGTGAGCTGGGATTCACTTAAAATCCGATTTGGAAGTGTGTCTACAAATGACAACTGCTGAATACCTAACATAAAACTCTGATGAATACTTACCTTGAGCACTTCGGGGTAGCTCCTAAGTTTTTTGCCACATGGAGCAACGTAGATGACCTCCCCCTTCACACCGGACTTGCCATAAGATTGGATCCGAGTCTGCCTTTGCCACCTACAAAAAAATATTTGAAAAGAGCTCATTTTTATTTCTGCCAGTGCCATTACCCAAAAGCAGTAGGCTTCTGTTACTTCAATACCAGTCAATTTAATTATTCGACCTGGCCAAAGGTCCCAACCGGCAGCCATTCATTTCTATGGGCCCAAACTTATTTCGATCCTAAAGTTGGCTATGGACTGACAATTAAAATTTGACCAATCAGCAGGCACGTATGTGCCTGACCCCTAGGTCACCCCAATTGTGACTCCTTTACTGGAGGCACCTGTCTCGCCAGAGCTGAAGTGACAATGAATGCATTGAACACACTTCACCTCCCATCAGGAATGCCTATTTTTGGCCTGCCCTGGCCTGTCCTATGTAGATTTTTAAACCATAATAGTAGCTCACAATGTATGGCTATGATATTTAACTTATTCTAATGTGCACTTTTTTTTCCCCAAAGAAAGCAGAACAAAAAAACTGCAGTCGCAGCCTTGCATGCCTTGCCGCGTACCACAACTGTAATGTGGCAAAGCTGACTTTAAAAAACTGGCCACCACTGTGCAACACATATTATACCCCTGTCACACTGGGAGTTTTAATGTCATTCGAACCGAATGGCATTAGCATCGAATGACATTATTCGGTTGCTACACAGCGATATTTAATGTCATTAGCACCGAATGACTTCGGCAATCGAATGAGTTCGAGAAACTCATTCGGCTTCGCACTCGGAGCGAATGTGTACTCTCAACTCCAGAAACAAAGCAAAACAGGACACAGTATTTGCAAATTGAAAACCGTACTCGTACAGAAACAATAACGTTTGCGTGTTTTAATGGACTTGTTACTCTAAAGAGACAAAATCTGTACGGCAGGCTGTCGCAAAATGTTGTTACTCTCCAGCTCAGTAGCGTCTAGCCGCCGTCCATGCCGCCGCCACTCTGCTTGTCGGTCATAGAACATCTAATCGCTTTCTCTGATTATTACGCCTTGCTCGTAATGCAAAGTACGCAGTAACTTATCGCTTCACCTCCTGCAACTTAGCGTCGTCGTCCAGCGTCGACATGTCAGCCATTTTGTTTGTTTTCAATTTATCGGCTACTCAGGTGGCTAAGCCTAGTTTTGGCTTATAGTCGCCGCATAGTCTGAAATAGAACAACTTTTTTCATACGCATTACTAAAATATTATTTTTTTTTTGGTGAAATGACGTTCCAAAAATATATATGAAGTTATGGAATGCTTATGCAAGCACTTGATACCTACCTTGTCTACTTTAGTTGCGAAGTTTTTTTCGGAATCATCGCCATTGATATCGCCACCGAATGACATTAATTTTTCGAGTGTAGCAGCTCCGGGGGGCGAATGACATTCGTTGCATCGAATGCCATTCGATTCGAATGACATTAAAACTCCCAGTGTGACAGGGGTATTAGACCCTTGCCCATTTTTCTTACTAGAAAACAGTGTGCCTGTTAGATTTCTACTTTGTTTAAGAGCTTTAATGTTATCTCTACATTAGTCTTCTACTTTGGACACACAGAAAGCGGGTGCGCATTTAACCCTTTCAGGATAAATTTATTTCACCATATGCGACCGCCCAGGGTCGATTTTTTTTTATTGCAGATTCCAATTCTTCTGAGGGACCTATTTAGAAACAAATTTACCGTAATTTCAAGGGTGATCGTAAAGTGACAAAAAATTATTTTGCATTGGTATATATGTATTGCTTATCAATGAATAACAAATATAAAACGGGAAATAAACTTATAAGAATTAAAAATCTGGTGCATTGTTATACACATAGTTCAAGGCTCAGAAGATGCACACACGAGAATATTTCTCAAGTGCCAAATGTTCCTGCTCTTACACTAATATTTACGTCCATAGCGTAATAAAACTGCGTATGTGAGCGCACTCAAGAAAACAGTGTGGTTGTGTGCCCGTCAAAAAAGCAACACGTGTGACAAACTACCACTAATTTTCATCTTATCGCTAACCAGAGGCGACTAGTTTTCGCAAGTCTAAAAAGAAAAAGAAAAAAAAAGGAAAAACGTGCACAGTGGCATCCTTCCTATGCGCACCCCTGTGAGCACTAAACAAGCATAAAACAGGGGGTCACCTTTTGAGCGACTAGTAACCAGACAGCCATCAGTTATACGAGCGCAAGAAGCTGAAACCGCCCACGGAACAAAACCCAAACCGCCACCCGCCCGCGCGCACACCAACATGCAAGCAGTAGTAGAGCCGGAGCAAACTAGCTCTAAAACCATACAACGAAAGCCGAGAGAGGGACGCGAGAAAAAAATTCCCTGTATTCCCACATAGTGGCAGCACACGCAAGAAGAAGTTAGGAAATTGGCGCGCCTCTTAAATGTGCAGACAGCACCATAAATATACGGCATCGACCATTTTGGACTTGTTCACGGCACCGTATATTTACGTCATTGACCCTGAAAGGGTTAATTTGGGTAAACACTGCCATATGAATCAGCTTTGTGACGTTTTTTTAAGCATCTTGTTTAATTAGACCCGCTGGATAATTCAGTAAAGTTTCTCAATCCCATTAAGGTTCAAATAACGGAAGTTGACTGTAATGAAATATGGGACCAATATAACCTGAAGCAGCAGGGGCGCAGCGCAACTCCAGCACATTCCATGCTACGTCTTTTTCTTTTTTTAATGGCGCACTGAAACTCGCTGTTCTTCGGAACTGAAAGTGCCTTGTTGGTATTTACTACAGTTCTATTAGACAAAAATCATGCCTTGCTGGCCATGAAAGTAAATGAGCCTAATATGTCTACATTTGACTATGTCAACACAGCAGTTCCAAGCCTGTTCCTTCCGATACATTTATAAGCGTCCTCATTAGCATGAACATAATGCATCCCACACATTAGCTCATCACAACAGCACACAGGGAACCAATGTGTTATGGCTATCACTTCAATTTCTAGCAACTGTTTACAGATGTGGACAATTGAAACATCAAGATCAATTCATTTTCTTTGTTTCATGCCGACCTTTCCTAGTACTAATGCATGATGGGTGTAGGGTTTGTTAAACCTGTCACTAAACTGAAAAAGAGATAAACACAGCAGTGGTGAGATGTGGTGAAACAAAAACACCCTGATCATATGAATAGAAACACTCATAACACTAACGAACATAAAACAAGGCAATGCAAATTCAATATAGGAAGCTAGTAAATAATGTACAGGGACATTGGGTAATAAAATTCGAAAATCAATTTACAGGTTACTTAGAAATTGCAACTAGTCTCAATGCAACAATGTGTAAACCTGCATACTTGATTCTTTATGCACCCATCAATGAGCAGTGTGTGCGTGTATGAGCATGTTGCGTGTCAGTAACATAGTGTGATAAAATTCTAGAAGGAGCCTTCACTGCAGAACTATCTCACTGTGGAAACCCTCTTCAGAGGTCACGGAATCTTCATATTGTTATCTACCAAATCGAATAGAGGCTTCATCTTGGGTGTATATAGCGCTAATGCAACACATCCAATAATTTCTGATCACTGGTAGTAACTTTAATTTCAGTGTCAGACAAAATGCTTACCCACGTTCCAAAGGGACTCTGGCTTCCCGTTCGTTAGTCACATAGCATCGTCTCCGCTTTGTCATGCCTTCTGCAATCGAAAGCAAAGCAGGTTGTTAATATGTGTCACCATATGTGAAAACACATCCATCTAGGCAAAAAAAATTACGTTTAGAAAGTTCACCATTAAAAATTTGTTGCATGAATAATTACCCTTCTATCTTGTTTCATTCAATCTGAGGACATTTTCAAGCTGCCAGCAAATAGATTTTGCTCTAAACTTAAAAGGGGACCTGGTTTTCAAAATCCCACTTATTTCTTTATAGGGTTTGATGAAAAAAAAAATATTTAGAATGCCTCCCTGATGCTCCTATAAAATCTTCAGAGCGATACCTCCAGAACATCTTATTCCGCAAAATTTTTCTGCTTTGCACTTTTTGGGCGGCCTGGGGAGCTTGATAAGTGCAGTGGAAGGTTAATGGAGTATTGGCTGCATAGCTAAATGTGTGCTGAAGGTTGTGAAATTCTTGCTTTCTTTATTTCACAACACAAATTTATAGTGCTGTCATTTTTTATGTTGCCTTTGCATCAAGCACACTTCTGGGGAGAACAAATAGCTACATCATAAATTTATGAAAAGTCAACACAAGAAAAGCAAGAATGCCACGACCTGCACTGTAACCCAAGGAACATGACAAAAAAGAAAAATCTGAGTCAAAATAGGCCAAACAGTAAGAAATCAGCTCCGAAAGCTGAACAGAAAGGTGAAAAAGAAAAGTGTTTTGAGAAAATGGCTGTCAAAGTTTCACTTTCTCTTCAGTCCTCTGAAAGGTGGCAAATTTGTTGCCTTTGGTGTGTTTTGTGATGGGGGGGATTCTTGTACAAGGTCGTCCACTCTTAGGGTGAACACGGCTCAGCATGGCATCGCTTCACGGAGCAGGCAGTGAGTCCGGTGTGGCCATGCATCGAAGCGAAGCAGCGCAGGAGCGAAGGGTCCTAGGGGAGGTGCTTCGTGTTGTCTGCTACAGCGCTGGAGCGTGCCGCCCCCACTTTGCTGAGAGTAAACTTCACCAAACGCAGGCGACTGAGGTGGCTTCGCGGGAACGCGAGCTTCACTCACTGGAGCATTTTCTGGCTGGTTTTTTCTACAGCTTGCAAACAGCCTGCTGAGCCAATACGCATGAGCAGAAACAAGCTTCTCAGCACATAAACGACTTCACATTTTTTTTTGTCTAAGTGATGAGGGCAAAGAACAAAGTTATTTTTTGTGCACTCTTTATTAGGTTGGGGCCATTTTATTTTACTGCCACAGCTGTTGATGCAGTGCATCCAGAGAAACCTATTAGGCATGCAGTGAAGCACGTCTTCTCCTCTGCAGGCGCGCGTTTCTGCGGTGCGTGGGGTGTACCGTAGACTGATTTTTGTGCTAGCAGTACTACGGGTCGGGCGCCTCGTCTATAAATAATCGCAATTGCTATGTGACGTCACCTCGCGGCTCCGAATGTGCCGCGAAGCTGTCCGAATTACCGAGCATGTCTGGATTATCGGTTTCTGATTTATCGGTCAGCAATTTTTTTTTTTTTTTAATCCCTAGCCAATGCTATTCCAATTGAAGACCTGCTATGGCAGATCAGTGGCTATCACGTTGCACTGCTGAGCATGTGGTCCGTATGTTCGATTTTGGCCACAGCAGCCGCATTCGGATTGGAGTGGAATGCAAAAACACCTATGTAACATGTAACAAGTGCACATTAAAGAGCCACAGGTGGTAAAAATTAATCCGGAGTCCCCCACTACAGCGTGCCTCATATTCAGATGGTGGTTTTGGCACGTAAAACCCCAGAAGAAAAAATAAAAGGTTTAATTAGCACTGTAGCATGGTTATTGGAACTCTGTCAAAGAACAAGGTAAAGGTGACCGATATTACATTGAGGCTTCGCTCTCAAACGTCAGCATCCAACTCTGTGTTAGCATAATCTGCATCAGGCCAGACTTCGGAATCTGCCCAAGAGAGAGTTGGTAAATGCCGGTCACATATGCCTTGTGCTATTTCCTGCAAGTAGGTAATCTCACCATGATCGTCTGTGTGACGTTTGGACACCCTCTCAGACAGTGAAGCTGGAATGCTGCTAGATGTGCTGGCCGCAGCAGATTTTTCAGTGTCTTCTGTGTCAGACGTGCCGCTCATAGAACGGGAGTCGCCCACAGCTGACTCCGAGTCACTAGATGAATCGGCTGGATAAGGCACACAACATGAATGTGACAGTCAGTAAGCACATGCTGCAGGAACTGGAACAAGTCGAGCAATACAGTCTAACTTATATTCATTATAATGAGCATGCTGGTATCGTTGAAAAACATTTTAGACTTATTCCATCATAAATAATAATTTGTTATATCCATGTTCGTTATTTTGAGGTTCAACCATAGTCACCCACCATGTAAACTTCATAGGATTCTAATAAAAATTGATAACACCACTGTCCAGAGGACTCACAAATGTAACGGTTTCTGGTATCTTTGACGAGTTTCTTTAACTTTAGTCATTCCTCCAACTTTCTGACTTTATGGACTTTAAAAATGTCCTTCGGCAACACTTTATTCTTTTTTCTTAGGTTGACTGTATTTCCTCTTGAGAACCACCTTCTCCCTCTACTGATGGAGCTTTCATCTCCTCCAATCATTAAAAATAAAGTAAACAATATTGGAAAAACGCACCACTAACAGAAGCGTTGTGTTCAACCTCCTGCCGCTTGGAGCGTGGCCGGTGCACATCTTTAGAAGCCTCGCCATCAGGGGAACTGCGCTTCGTCCCTTGGCGCTGCGGTACATCACGACTCGGAGGACGTGACAGGGGCGAAGGTGCACCAAGTGGTGGGGGCAGGGACATGGACGGTGACCCGAGACGACCTCCTGGGGACGCCGACAGTGATGACTCGGGAGTAGAAACCTCATGCCCCGATTTGGACAACTGCACAGAAGCAACGGACAACACGACACTCTAGATTGATTCCAATATGGAGTTTAAAGGGGCCAGGCAACATCTTTGGAACATGATAAATAGGCCACAGTAGACGCAAGGCAATTCTGTCGTGACCAGCTGAGTAAAATACGGTCAACTTCTGTTTTGACCCCGATAAGATCGAAAAAATTGATTGAATTATCCGGCAGCTCAAATTAAACAAGATGCATAAAAAATACTAAAACACACCACCAATTCATTCGTCAATATTTGCCAAAATCTAACATGTCCCCAAATCAAACATGCACTCCCTTTCTATGTGTCTTAAGTTGAAAACTAACGTATAAATAAGCTCCAGAACAAAGTAGAAATCTAAAAAAGCACACAGAACTTTTTAACACGAAAAAAATGTGCTCTGCACAATAGCGGCCGGTTTCTGAACGTCAGCTTCGCCGCACGGTCTTTTCAAGTCAGCTTCGCTGCACTAAGTGTCGTGCGGTAACACCGCACAGGTGCTTTTGGTGCAGGCAATTTTCGCCCCAATTTTCTAGGAAAAAAAGGCAAGGCGCGCATTAAGATCGAGTAAATACCATAATCACACATTGTGAGCTGCAGTTATTGCTTGAAAACCTTAGGGAAGGCCGAAAATAGGCGTTTCATATGGAAGATGACATGTATTCAATACGCTCACTGTCCCCTAAGCTCTGCCGAGACAGACACTGCCACTAAAGGGGTTGTTATTGAGGTCATCATAGGGGTCAGGCGTGTGCACGCTGACTCTTCAGGTTCAAATTGTTCAGCGAACACCAATTTTAGGATCGAAATAACAAAAGTTTGGGCCCACAGAAATGCATGGATGCCGTACGAGACCTTCTCTCGGGATTGCATTAACACTTCTATTTGCCAATTAATCCTGTTGTTTGAAAACTTACTTTCATCGCATTTCGTACTTCTTCAGAATCATAAAAAGCATATAGCTGCAGAAAAGTTTAAGAATTTTGAATTTTTTTAGAGAGTTATGTCAGATCTACAGGATGTGGACTCCATGTGAAAACTCATTACAGGAACATCAACAAATACAAAAACATGAACTATTTCATGTCTAGCAGGCTTGAAAAACATCTACCAAGCCACTTGGAAATAATGCCCGGTGCAAAACATTGTGAAAAACAATGAAAGAAGTCAACCTGCTAGGTAGAATGACATACTGATGAGAAAAAACACCTATTCGCCTACCTTCGCACTCGTTTTACTAAAACATTCTGCGCTTGTTATTCAAACTTGCAGTAGCATTCCAATCAGAAGTGTTTCAAGATGTATGCAACACAATTTAAATATTTTCACTTTCATCAATACTTCTGCTGTTGGTGCGAAATCTTGGTGTACCCAATTGTGTATACAGCGCCTGAAAGGGTTAACCAAAAAATTAAATGGAGTCAAATTATCAGAAATCTACAGTATAGCTTGTGTACAGCAGCTGACATACAAAAGAGCTCAAACATTCACTCATGCTTTCGCATGTGTGACCTATTCAAATCCCCGCTACTTTTTGAGATCACATGCAGTATGTGCTCTTTGTGGGTGAGCCTTTAGGTGCCCCACCCTGCAATGACAAGTGCCAATGTTCTGCCATTTTAATTCTTGCCACAACAGCACTTGTAAATGTGAGCTTGTTACACATACTAGTACAAGTTGAAGAGCGTGAAAATGCACATAGAATGCGACCAACGCTCCTTTGTTAAGCTAAAAGCATAGCATACTATAGCTAACTGGTTTGTGATAATGAATGCATTTTATTTCATTAACATAAAGCATTTCTTTTTTCATTTCCACCACAATGCAGATCATGTAATGTCAAGATCATTTGTCAGTTCCAGCCTTTTATATTCTGGAAAGCTTTTGCAAAATATTGCAATTTTTATTTGTTCCTTCAGTGGTGGCTATAGCATTACATTGTTCAACGTAAATATAGAATGTTGTGCTTGCTCACTCCTTTGCATTAAGCTGTCATAATACAAATGCCTTAAATATATGAGAAAATAAAGCCTTAAATGTACGAGAAAATAAAATATCAAATGACAATGTTTTGTAGCCACAATTAAAGGACCCCTTAAGGGTACACAGCAAACTTTGGTTATACGCTGGGAGTTGTTACGTGTCCTCTAGGGAGCGTTCTGCCGCAAAATTTTTTTATAATCGGCATATTAATAGCCGAGATATAAATATTTCAGTGCCACGAACCCATGATTTCAAGGTGAGCTTCACCGCAAACATAGACACTCTCTTCACTTGCCCCGTCTAGCCTCTGAAAGCAAAATTCCTTCCCTACATTCTCCCATACCGGAGCTCGAGGATCGCGTGACGCATGCGTCATAAGCCCCGCCTTTATTTATTTTATTTTTTTTCCTCACTTTTTTGTGGTCTGCCGCACTTCCGCTGATGATGTCGAACGCGAGCTGCTGAGATTGTCTCGTTTCGCACAGCGCACGATTTTGTGCACTGTGCGCGAGGACATCTGACTAGCGGTATAAGTCGAAGCTACACATAAACCGAAGCAGGCACAAGAGGATCATAGAGCATGATCCCGTGCTGGAACACGGTAGAAAATTACATAATTTTGGTGTCTGCGCGTGTAACTTCACGACGTGGGAACAAGCAGACAAAACAGAAGTACATCTCTCTTGCTGCAGTGCGAAGTAAAACAAAAAGCATGCAGACATTCAGTTTGTGTGTTTTATTATTTCTCTAAGCTTTAATTCGTCTATTCAAGCAACATATTACATAAATAATAGATTCTGCCTTGAATAATTCTCGAAGTCACGTGTCACCACGGGTGATGTCACAGAACAAACACATGTACGTAGGCGCGCTAGCACGTGTACGCCATCCTCCGGCTTGGAGCGTGGCTGCCACGTGGAGAAGGGCAAGCAGCATTCGGTTTGAAATTTCAGATCTTTCCCCGGCACGTAGCAATGCAATACTTTGCAGACATAATCGTTATCGCGCATTGTATGCTCTGTGCTTGTCAGCTCAATATGGCCAGACCTGGTGAGGGGCACTTTAACTAAGTAGTTCAAGAACAAAAAACAGTTGTGTGATGCATGTATGCAGATTCCGTAAACTGAAATGCTTGTCGTGAAATAAAAATTCCATTACAAGAGAGAGAAAGAAAAGGGTCTGTCAGCAAGTCAAATTTCGAGTCGCATGGCACTCCATTCTCTTGACATGTCCATACAAATTACATGAGGACACGAGCAAAAATGGGCAAAATGTACAAAACGGATGATGTTTCAACTCACGGCATTATTTCTTGACTTATAACCTTGGGATGCGAGTAGTTGGAACCTCTGTAACGACTCTTGTTGCCTAGGAGACAGTTTAGCATTCTGCAACAAAAACAGATGTATTGTTCTACAAAATGTAACATTTATGTGCCAACCACATGAAACTTATTTCCAATAATTGTACAGTCTTCGTTAAGTGTTCCCAGGCCGCAGCGACCGTGCCCGGAGTAGCCACACTGCACTACCGTGGCGATGCCATCAACGGTGCTTGCAGATGCTCGCTGGTTCAGGGATAAAGGACAGCGAGAAGGAACATCGCTCTCATTTCATCGCCGTCGCACACTTAGTGATCATAAAGTGGCCCGTCAGCTAGTATGGCATTCAGCTGCGCTTTTACCTTTCGTTCTCCCACCGCACGAATGCGCTGTGGACATGAAAGAGCTGCCGCCAAAGTGATGTCGTCATGTTCCCTTGCCTACTGTTTGGTACCGCGAAGATTAACCGCATGACCGGGGTGTTCTGGTGAGGTAATCTTGGGTTTAAACCGCAATAGCAATTGTAATGGGAACCAACCTCAGCATTTGTGTCAGTCTGCCTGTTCCTATCGCGTGTGGGCTAGTAGTGGTCTCCTGAATTTATTTTTTAAATGATCTTCAATGTGCATGGATTTGTTTACCAAATCATCCGCCACGGTGGTTTACTGGCTAAAGCGTTGTGACGCCAAGCCCAAGGACGTGGGTTCAATCGCGGTTGCAGCAGCTCTTTTTCTGAAGGAGGTGAAAAAAAAAAAAGCCTGTGTGTTGAGATTTCAGGACACATTAAATATCCTCAGAAGCTTCGGATATTTAAATCCATAGCCCTCCACTACGGCACTGGTATAGCCCAGGTGTAGCTTTGGTGCGTAAAACAAACAAAACTGAAATTTTGTTTATCGAAATTCGCTGTTCATATATGCTCGAACCCAAAACGTGGGCTCGGCAAGGTAACACAAGTGGTGTGAAAAAGCTTTTGGGCGCTCTGTTGGGAGCGCAAAGATATTGAGAAAACACTCCTGGCGAAGTGCCACATCACCAGGATCACTGCTCTCTCGTGTGCAGAGCGCTCTCAGTGAGGGCAAGACTTACAAAGGGGCATACAAAACAGCTCACTAGTTCTTGCCACACCACAGCATGACAGCCAGAACCATACTCCTTCTCACCCTCCTTAATCCCCCCAACCGGCAAGCGTCAGTGAGCGACACTGATGGCAACGCCGCAACAGGAGAGTGTGGCTGCTCCGGGCATGGTCACTGCAGCATGGGAACGTTTGACTAAGACTGTACAGCATAGCATCACCCGGTCTCAGCACATGCATGTTAAACATTGTGACGACTGCAGTGTAGTCTGGGTGCAAGTTGCTCTATGTAGTCATTGATCACAGTAAATATACATCATGGCATGCATATCATCTATGAATGCAGTGTGCTTACCACATGGCATGCAATGGATGCACCAAAACTGGGCAATGCCATGGTAAAAATATGCTGCAAATGCATTATATCTCGTTGCCACTTTAAACAAGATTGAAGCTTTTGGCTCACAAAAAGATGAAGATGAGAAGTAGACACGACACACACGAGCACCGACATACAACAGTTAATTTACAATTTAATTACAAGTTAGTTAAATTACAATGAAAAAACTAGGAAAAGAGAAACTATGATGGCATGTGGTCTAAAAGTTACCAAAAGCCAAATAATGACTGGTAAAAAGACGCCAAGCCAGCACTCGGCATCTTTTTTATCCGAGTTTTGGCATGACGCGAGTTCTCGCTTGCACGACGCCACAACGCTCTCTGGCACGGCGCCAAAATGATGTTGATGTTGATGTGGCTTCATGCGCAAACGCACAGGGCACTTCGAGCCATTGTGCTGATCTCTGAGGCTTGTTGTTCTGCCGCGCCGCCCGATGGAGACCACGCACCGGCATGTTTGCGCGACGAAAAGTGGAAACACTACGTGTTAACCTATAGGTATGCAATAAGCTGGTACGATTTATGCTGATATAAAACACATTATGTTCAATGGCCACTGAGTGGGGGATTTGACTTTTAGTACTTTTAAAGCGAAACTACTGTTTAAGCAGGTACAGTTTAACTAAGTTTTACTGTGTGTGTGTGCGCGTGTGTGTGCGTGCGCGCGAATATTTGATATCTTAAAATAGTTGAAAGAATACTGCGCTATTCGATATTCGTTTCGATCCGAATTTTGTTATTTAGAATTTTCGAAGTACTTGGCTCGAACGAATAGCCGCACGCAGTAGGGAGAATGCGTTTTTGGAAGTTTCGGTTCTGGATTCAGTAATACTTTTCCCAATCCAATCCAAACCAAACCAAGCCAGGAAAACAGAATTATACTTAGAACAAAGGCATACAAAAACGTATCTCGTTGGCGTGGTTGTGTGGTCGATTGCATTTAGTGGGCGACTCTGTCTCCGCCGCGACAGCATTTGATCAATCCCAGCCGCCTTGGACCACTCCAGAGAGCACCATGGGGGACTTGCATGTAGCCAGCAATCCGATTTGGAACTTTTTTGTAAAGATTCCACCAGGAACTGAAGCTCGATGTCTTAAATGCAAGGCAGTCCTGAAGACCCTGACAAGTACGACAACAACCCTGGCAACGCATTTAAGGAGACACCCGGACTTGCACATGGACTACCAAGAAAAGTAAGACACATGCGAAAAGCCATCCAAGCTCAAGGGGGCAAGCAAGCAAGTGGTCAACAGCCACCCATAGCCCACAGTTTCAAGCCGAAAATGAAAGCGTTGGCCCCAAAAGCCCAACAGATGACAAAAATGATAGCTCACTTCGTAGCTCGTGGTATTCACTCCTACAACATTGTCGAAGAACCAGGTTTCCTCGACATGATGAAGTTCGCTATGCCGAATTATGGCGTGCCGTCTCGGACAACGTTCTCAAGAGCCATTATTCCGGACCTCTACGCATCAAGCAAAGAGAAGATGAAAAAAAAGCTCAGGGACATTTTTGCAAGCGTAGTGGAGTCGCTTTCAATCACAACTGATGGTTGGACATCGCGAGCAAATGACAGCTACGTTTATGTAACTTGTCACGTCATGGACAGTGACTTCTTGCAACACGTGCATGCATTGGCTTGCACGGAGATGACAGACTCTCACGCTGCAGAAAACCTGGAGCTATTTATCGCAGGTGTCATCGAGGAGTGGGAACTTCCAGCTCACGATACTGTGCCGATCTTCGAGGTTACACACAACGGAAGGAACTTTGCTTCTGCAGTAGCGCGGTCGTCCTGGAGTGGTGTGCAGTGTTTCGGTGGTGTGACACACAACTGAAGGGTGTCTTCAGTTGTGTGTCAGTGATGCCAAAAGAGAAGTGTAGGGGTTTTTGCAGCTCTGTGCTAAGGCCAGAACGATTGTAGCTAGATACAAACGGAGTGCCAAGGCCCGAGGACGGCTTCAGGAAATTCAGAGAAACATGCAGCTGGACCCTCTCAAGATTATACAAGACATCCCGACGCGATGGAACAGCGAGCATGCCATGATGGCCAGGCTCGTGAAGCTCTGTACGGTCATCACCGTAGAACTTGCAGAATCTGACGCAGTTCCAAACTTGAACGTGAGTGAGTAGAAGCTTATGAATGCAGCAGTGCAAGTCTTGAAGCCACTTGACCATGCCACAACTGAATTGTCTGGGGACAGATATCCCCCCCCCCCCCTGTCACAAGTCATTCCCCTGTTGCAGGGTACCGAGGTGGTTCCAGCTGAACATGTTTCCAAAGGTGGTGAGGCAGCACTGCTTGCCTCAAGCCTTTTGCGTAGCATCAAGACGAGGTTCCCTGATATCAAGATGTCACGCCTTCCTGCATTGGCAATGTTGGTCGACCCTAGATACAGTAGAACCTCGCTGTTACGTTTCTCACTGCTGCGTTTTCCCGGCTGCTGCGTTTTCCCGGCTGCTGCGTTTTCCCGGCTGCTACGTCGTTTTCATCCGGTCCCGGCATAGCTTCCATAGGATCCAATGTATAAGGAACCCCACTGTTATGTAGTAGCTGTGAAAACGTTCCTGCATGATACGTCGCAACTTAGCACCGCGAACCCGCCTGGGCGAAAGTAGGCAACGCGATCCAAATGCCATTTTGGCTTCTGATGAGATTTGGCCGCGCTTGGCCGGGCTTGGCTATAGAACTGACTGCAAGAAGCCGCACGCCAGTCTGAGAGGCCGCCACTAAGTGGCCATTCGTGAAAAGTGCTCTCACTATCATCACTGTGATTACGGTCAACGCATGGTTTTTGGACGGGTCGACTCACGGAGGAAGGGAACTCGGGAAAGGCCCTGACGTCACTCTTTGTGAAGCTAAAGTGAAGCCGGAAGTTGGCGTTGCTCATGGCGTTGCTCCGCCTATCGGGCCAGCTCTCCTCTCTTGTTTACATTTCTTGAGAAACCACACCACGCCGCGCGCAACCGGGCTCCTCGGACGTGCGCACTCCGCAGCAATACTAAAGAATTGTTAACACGATTACACCAAAGAGGGCAAAATTTCCCGCGGATATTCTTTCGCCCGTTGCCATTGCCGTGGCACAGTGATGACGAGGAGCACAAGCCGCATGATGCCGGGGAGTTGCCAAATCCCAGCTTTGGAGAAGCGGTCGCGGCTCTGGACCTCCTCCGCAGATACGTCGCACCTCACAGCGACGCTGACAGCAATGCGGCCTTCCAGGCTATTGAGAAACCTGTGGTGATTTCTAGCGAGCGAAAGAAACGGCAAGCCACCATTCTAGACTTTTTTAAAATCCTCGGCACACTTTGTGGAAATAAATTATCTATAGTTGAAGCTGCACTTTTTTCATTCATTTTTGGAGCTTTCCTCACTGTTGCGTTCTCCCGGCTGTTACGTTTTTTTTCCCCGTTCCGGTGAAAAATGTATGAACAGGGTTCCACTGTACAAAGATGTCTGTTATGCTGAACGACCCGCAAAGCAATGGGCATTCACTCTACTTACAACGGCAGTAGAAGAGACTGTGCCAGTTGATCAACATGGTACAGCAACAAGTGAGAACAGCACCTGCTCTGCAGACCAATCAGAAGACTCTGTGTGGAGTGCCTTTACACACTTCATTTCGCGTGCACATCATCAGTCAAGCCGTACAATCACGGATGAGGTTACTGGGTACTTGAAGGCTCCCCTTCTTTCCCAGTCTGAAGATCCCCTTGCGTGGTGGAAAAGCGAGGGCAGCCACCTTTACTCAACCCTGGTTGCAGCTGCCTGTAGGTATCTTTCAATACCAGCCACCCAGACAACAAGTGAAAGGCTTTTTTCGACTGCAGGAGCCGTAGTAAGCTGCAGAAGGGAGCACCTCAAACCCCAGCATGTGGAACAGAGAGTGTTCTTGCACGAAAATTTGTAGATTTTCGTAAATAATCAAGTTGTTTACTTTCCTTGAATAAATCCCAGACCTTAGCCCTCTGCCGTTTTTTTCCTTACTTGCTACTATTCGAAGTATTCGCTTAGGAATTATCTGAGAAGAATTAAGTGCTGCAAGCAGATTACTACGAGGCTTAAAAGTCGATTCTGAATGCAAATATGTAAATAGCAATGCCTCAGCATTGCACTAAGCAAAGTTTTTCTTTTCTCTCATTTTTCTCAAAACATGGTCTTTGGTCACTTTGCTTGTTTTCTGTATCAATATTGTTGGATCTAAGACAGCTAGATCTATTATTTATTTTGCAGCACAAAGCTAAATGTATTGAGAATGCAAAGCTGAGAGCAGATTTTTTTTTTTTTTCAGCTCCAAGTATTTTATTTACATGTACATTTGCTCTTACTATTGATACTGTGAACACAGAACTTCAATGGGCTGTAAAATGACACATAATTGTTCAATTTAGAATCTGTTTCCAGCGTTGCTATCCTTATGCACTCTAGTATCAAAATACATGTTGTTTGAAACTTTCCCTTTAGCAGGTAATTTTTAATTGTTTCAACAAACAATAGAAGGTAATTATTATCTTCGCAACTACTACGTATATACAAAATATAATTAGATATATATAAAATGAACACAAAACACTGAATGAGTATGCGAAATTTTACCAGATTTGATCAAGAAATAACAAGGTTATCTCAACAACCCATGTCCCCCCTAAAGAGCTCCAATGTCACTTCAATGCCAGTTTCCTATTTTTGATCCATAAAAAAGGGGGTTCATGTTCGATTGAGGGGCATTTTAGAATCAGGGAGAATCCTACCTATGAATCAGCATTGTGTGTAGTTCCTCTTTTTTGTTGTTGTTGTTTAGATCGACCTGCTGGATAATTTGACCAGAATTGATGGAAATAGACTGTAGTCAGTTCTAGAAATGGACAACACAGGCAGTGCTTGATTGCCCACCTGAGCAGCCAAAGCACCAAGAAGAAGCCCCATGGGGTTGCAGTCCCTCGCGGATGCCAACGGGTCTGACAGCAAAGGGGAGCTTCGTGGTCTTCGGCCCCGCCGCCGCGAAGACGATGACGACGATGTTCCCAAGGGTGTTCCAAGAGACAGTCCACCCTTACCGGTACCCAGGCTGGCTGGCAGGGTCTCCAGAATGTGCCGCTGGTGAGCTGCGGGTGGAGGAGGAGGTGGAGGTGGGGGGCCAGGGGTCATAGCAGGCGGTCCCACGGGGGTCAGTGTCACCTCGGGGGACAAGTACGCAGTGCCAGTTGCGGTACCACCACTACGCTTCACGCACAGGTCCAGCGGCATGGCGCCCCCGTCCCCACGACCAGGGGAAGCTTGTGTCTCACTGCTACTGGGCCCCGAGTGTGCAGGGGGCGCAGGGGAGTGGCGTGTGCTTCCACTGGCCCCACTGCCACTCGATGACGAGGATCCTGCCTGGGAGGAATGGGCAGGACTTGGGAACAGACTAGGGGAACCCGACAGGTGGCCCACTCCAGCCGATGGTGGTCGGGAGGGGGACGACGAAGGCTGCTGCAGCATAAGGCAATCTGCCAGCTGCAATAGAGAGAGGCATGTGGTACACCCATTTCCCAAGAGGTGGACACTCGCGGTCAGTTTTTCCAATAAAACTCAGGCAAGTTGAAGATGCATAGGTGGCCACTACAAGCATGAGGCAGAGTGGGGTGCATGCGGTCAGAAACTTGTGAGCACAGAAAAAAATAATAATGAACAATAAGTTGATGCCACTACACCCGTAGCACATTGCAAACACACTGATGCCAGTAGACCGCACTGCCTTCACTAGCTTCAAGTGCCAAGGTAGCGACATTTGTGCACCTTAGCAGTGTGTTCGAAGGAGACCCGAGACACAAATTATGCATGTTTGTTTTACTTCATGTTTGCTTACTATAGACATGACGATGCTCATATGAGATATTTGAAATTGCTACGGCAATCAGTTTCCATGCCTTCCACAGCACCGTACACCCATGATTTTTGACAGCAGATGCTAGGTAGAAGGCACACGACGCATAGGTTTATGCCATTCGTTTTGATTGGTTGGGAATGAGGATCGTACAGTACACTTTAATGCCACACAAGTAGTCACTACATTTACACAAAAATATGTTTTATGCTTGTTAAAACGACATATCTCAATTTAGCACAACATACATTATTTTTACAACCTACACTATGTACGCTCACTATCTGTTTACACAAAGTACTCTCTAGGCCGGCCGGCGATACATGTTCTTTCAAAAGTGTTTCATCATGTGGGATGGTAGCCTCTACAGTGGCCTCTATGGATGGTAGTGCATAGCCTCTCATATTTGAAGGATATTATGTCACAATTGCACCATATAAGAGAAACTGTTTAGGAAGTTTGAACTTTCTCATAAATGTATTACAATAGTTTACCAGTATGTGACGCGCAAGACCCGCGGCAAGCCAGCCCAAGACCCATGACGAGGAGCCGCGGTTCTCGGAGGCCAGGCGCGGGATCGACGGTAGTTGACTGAGCGACGAACAGGTGGCGTGAGTGCGGCCAGGCGCGGGATCAACGGTAGTTGACTGAGCGACGAACAGGTGGCGTGAGTGCGGAGAGGACAGCGGCGCGAGCGTGCGGGGGGAGAGTGGCAAAAGTGAGAACTCGGAGTGTGGTTGTGTGGTGCGGAAGGTTGGCGTTCGGGAAATAAAGCGGTAGTTCGGGACCACGTGTGGCGTGTCGTCGATCGTGACAAGTGGGGGCTCGTCCGGGATCTACGTGGACATGGAGACAGTGGACGTTCCCGAACAATTGGTACAGCATCTGCTGGGGCAGACGAGCGGATCTACCATGGAACGCGAGCAAATCGCGGCAGCTGTCAGACAAAGACTGATGGCGGCCAAGGCAGTGCCTATGGGTTCTACGACAACGGCGGCGGCGGTTCAACCGGTGAGCGACTGCGCTCCGCGCTCCACAGGAGGTCAGCCAGGTCAGCCTCCAAGGTTTAAGGGGTTCAACGACCATCAGTCCCCCGAGGAATTTTTGGACCGGCTTGAAACGTTTTGTTTGGTCAGCGGTGTCGCAGCTGACAAGAGGCTTACGCACATTGTGCCTGCTGCGCTGGAAGGTAACGCGAAGTTGTGGTGGCGATTCGTGAACTCGTTTGCGTCGTGGGAGGAGTTCACGGCGGCGTTTATTGCGGAATTCTCCTCCATTGACGCGAAGCGCCGCTTGAAACAAGAGCTGGAGCACCGGACGCAACATCCCCAAGAAAATTTAAAGGAATTTATTTATACCATCGCGGCCTACTACGACCGGATTGGCGGCGAAGTGCCCGAGTCGGAAAAGGTTGACCGCGTGCTGCGGCAGATGCACCCGCAACTCCAGGATCTGGTGGAGGGAAGACAGTTCAGCAGTCTCGCGGAGTTGGCGAAGGCCGCTGACGGTCTCATGGAGCGTTTCTGGAGGCGCATGCAGTACAAGCCACCACCACCCCCGACTGACCAAGTCGCGAGAGACTTGGCCTTCCAATCGACTATAAACGTGGCCGGCGTGCCGGGAACACAACCCGGAGGGTTGATCACAGCGGCTGCCGCGCCGTTCCAGTATCCGCCGGCGGCATCCCCCTGGCCGTTGCACCCCGCGGCGATACAGCCCTCCTACCACCGAGACCAATTGCACGGATTGGCCGCATTCGCCACAAGGACGCCACATCTCTCAACGCCGTCACAGCACCAAAGGTACCAGCCGCGTGACCAAGGAGAATTCAACTGCCATCGCTGCGGAGGCGTCGGTCACATGGCCCGCGAGTGCCCTACAGGTCGGCGTGGCGGCCCACCCCGCTGCTACCAATGCAACGGGATCGGACATATCCGCTCTCAGTGTACGGGAAACGGGGGACGGTAGGTGCTACACCGGCAAGCACCTACGAGACTGCGCTGCAAGTAGCGGCCTTGGCCGGCAACAAGGAGCCTCTCCTGGAAGTGCAGATCGGGAGGACGACGTTCCAGGCCCTACTGGACACAGGCTCGAGTGTGAGCTTGCTTGGATTGCCGGCGGCAAGGGTAGCGGTCGAGGCGGGCGCCAAACCCAAGACACAGGAACAAGCACTCCGCCTGGCAACAGGTTGGTCTCAGTCGACGACTTCCCTCAAGTGCAAAATAAAGTGGGCCACAAGCAGCCGCAATCAACGCTTCCTGTGTGTGCCAGACTTGTGTCGGGACATTGTGCTGGGCAGAGATTTTTTAACAGCAACAGGCATCTCTTTACATGTATCGTTGGGTGGGTGGACGATTGGAACCGATCCACAGTGCATGGTGCCATTTGCTAAGCGTGAAAAGGACCCAGCGACAGCACTTGCAATAGAAGATGGAGAGTCGTACCACTTGCACAGCCTCTTTGAAGAAGTGCTTGTAGTTCCAGGCATAGAGAACATGCATCAGGCTGGCACCAGGGAACTACACCCAAGCATGAGTAAAGTTCTCGATGACTTTAGCCATCTGTTTACTACAGTTGCGGGATGTACCACCCTGGCTCAGCACCTCATTGACACGGGGGACAGTGCGCCTGTGAGATGCAAGCTACGTCCAGTGAATGCGAAGAAGCAGAAGATCATTGAGGGCTGTGTGGATGACCTCCTACAACAGGGCCTTATAAGACGAAGCACCAGCCCATGGACTAGCGCCCCAGTGCTCGTTGCAAAGAAGTCTGGAGGCTACCGGCTCGCTGTGGACTACCGTCCGTTAAATGCACGCACCCGAGTACCTGCCTACCCAATGCCTCGAACTGACTGGCTGCTAGCGCAGTTGGGCCGAGCAATGTGGTTTTCCAGCTTTGATCTCTCCCAAGGGTTTTTCCAAATTCCTGTTTGCAAGGCTGACATAGCTAAAACGGCCTTCATTTGCCATCAAGGTACATTTGAATTTACGAGGATGCCCTTCGGGGTGGCAGGTGGTCCAGCAACTTTTCAAACCCTAATGGACCGGGTGCTGCAGGGAATCAATCACCACTTTGCTATGGCATTTTTAGATGATGTCCTTGTATACTCAGAGACACTGGAGAAACATGTTGAACATGTAAGGGAAGTGCTACAACGCATTGAGGGTGCTGGCCTTACGATTAATCCAGATAAAGTACAGGTCTGCCGTCAGTCCCTCAAGTTTTTAGGTCACATCATCTCCCCTGGGCAGTGCAGACCAGATGAGGACAAGGTGCGTGCAGTGCTGGATTACCCTAGACCCAGTACAGTTAAGCAGCTGCAAGCCTTCCTGGGACTTGTCGGCTACTATAGAAGCTTCATCCCTCACTTTTCACTGACGGCACATTCACTGACCAACCTTTTGAAGAAGAACGAGCCATGGCAGTGGGAGGAGTGCCAAGAACAGGCTTTCACTGCACTCAAGCAGGCCTTAGCTCAGGATGCTGTTATAAGCCTCCCAGATCTAAATCGACCCTTTGTGGTGGAGACAGATGCAAGTGGCATTGGCATTGCAGCTGTGCTGCTGCAGGCTGGCCCTGATGGTCTGCAGCCTGTTTCCTTCATTAGCAGAGTCCTTACAGCAGCCGAGAGCCATTATACTGTCCAGGAGTGGGAATGCCTGGCAGTAGTCTGGGCAGTGGACAAGTTCAGGGCATATCTTGAATTTACGGAGTTTGAAATACACTGTGACCACTCCTCCCTGGCATGGATGTTTCATACCGACCAAGCTTCACCCAGGGTCAAGCGTTGGGTTCTTCGGCTGCAGGGCTTCAACTGCCGAATCAAGCACAGATGAGGGCTGGCAAACATACCCGCTGATGCCTTGAGTAGAGCCCCTCTCCAGTGTGAAGACAACCCAAGTGACAACCTACATGAGACGCTGTTCCCCATTGCTGCTCCAGAACCTGAAGGCAAAATTACATTTGATGAAGTAGCTGTGGCCTCGGAGGTTGACTCTTCGCTGCTGAGTGACACAACACAGCTGGTACAAGAACAGGCTCGTGATGACCGCCTCTTAAAGCTGAAGGCAGTGGTCCAAGGGACTCAGCTCCCAAGTTCGGACCCTGATCATCGCCTCTTTCGTGATCTGGCCGAAACAACGGAACTGCAGCCAAGCGGATTGCTGGTTCAGCAAAGAGGCAACCAGAAGGTAGCGTGGTTACCTAGTCACTTGCGGCAGCTGGCACTGAAGGTGGCCCACGACCATCCCACTGCAGGCCATGCTGGATTTTTCAAAACTCTGAGGCGTGTGGCTGCACGATTCGTCTGGCTGGGCATGCGAGCAGATATATCAAAGTATGTGCAGTGCTGTACTGTCTGTCAGCGCACAAAAGCTCGGCGCAAGAAACCAGAGGGCCTCATGAGCAGTCAGTGGGCAACATCACCCACGGAAGAGCTCAGTGTTGACATTATCGGGCCCTTGCCATCTACACCCCGGGGCCACAAATACTTGCTGGTAGTTATTGACAAATTTACGAAGTTCCCAGAGCTTTTCCCTCTACGAGCAGCAACAAGTGCGAAAATACTGGAGTGCATGGTGCAAGTCTTCTGCCGCCATGGCACACCTGTGGCCATCACCAGTGACAATGGCAAGCCCTTTGTTAGCACACTATGGCGCAACCTCTTGAAACACTGGGGCATCAAAGATCGCCACACAGTGCCTTACCGGCCGGCTGGCCAAATGGTGGAGCGTCACAATGGCACAATTAAGCAGTGTCTACGGGCATACTGCTCCAACCACAAAGACTGGGACCGGCACATACCTGAGATCGCCCTTGCCATGCGTACTGCCGAGAGTGTTGTCACCGGATATACTCCAGCATTGTTGTGTTACGGCCGCGAGTTGCGCACCCCATGGGAACCTACAAGCGACAAGGAAGACACAGAGCCCCCAAAAGCAGCACACCATGCACTTGCTGCGGAACTCCAGCGGTGCCTTGGAGAGGCCCTCCAGTATGCTCGGTCACATCAGGCAGCTGCTTGGAAGGTGCAGAAATCCTGTTACGACCGTCATCGTCAGGCAACAACCATCAAAGAGGGTGACCTTGTGCTCCTGGATTCCCATACCTTGAGTGATGCGGCCAAGGGCGTTTCGGCGAAATTGGCACCGCGGCGAAGTGGACCTTATTGTGTAATCAAACGATTAGGTGACAATAACTTTGTTTTGAGCGATCCTGCTACAGGACGTCATCGAACTACTGCCCATGCTGATCAGTTGATGCTCTACCATGAGCCATGGCCCCTCCCTACCAGCACAGCTTCACGATTCGAGGGGGGGGAGAGTTGTGACGCGCAAGACCCGCGGCAAGCCAGCCCAAGACCCATGACGAGGAGCCGCGGTTCTCGGAGGCCAGGCGCGGGATCGACGGTAGTTGACTGAGCGACGAACAGGTGGCGTGAGTGCGGCCAGGCGCGGGATCAACGGTAGTTGACTGAGCGACGAACAGGTGGCGTGAGTGCGGAGAGGACAGCGGCGCGAGCGTGCGGGGGGAGAGTGGCAAAAGTGAGAACTCGGAGTGTGGTTGTGTGGTGCGGAAGGTTGGCGTTCGGGAAATAAAGCGGTAGTTCGGGACCACGTGTGGCGTGTCGTCGATCGTGACAAGTACACTTGAGACAAGGGTGCACAACAGCAATGGTGGCGCCAACTTGTAACATTGA
The DNA here is from genome assembly GCF_038994185.2 of Dermacentor albipictus. Taxonomy (NCBI): domain Eukaryota; kingdom Metazoa; phylum Arthropoda; class Arachnida; order Ixodida; family Ixodidae; genus Dermacentor; species Dermacentor albipictus. Next base: position 144,565,614 of record NC_091824.1, read on the forward strand.
CTTCAACTACAGCACCCACACCTATATTTACAACAGCCATGTTTACAGCCATGTTCTACCTATCCACTACTACACCAGCAGCAACAATCGTTAGCACATATGAGTTTTATTCTTGCTTTTTTTTCCATTTTATGAGAAAATTATGCAGCACAAACATTATTGAGTTGCTGTGAAGATCCTCAAAAGATGTTGCTACCAGCGCTCCGCTAATAAACGGCACATGTGGCAATTGCAAGCACGCTAACGGCGACTACCAGAAAGGCTGCCGCGCGAAGGTCACAATGGGAAGACAGCTGCCGATACCTGTCAATGTAAGCTGCATTGTCATTGGAAGCAACATAAGGCCTCGCTGGGTAAGTGAAATGCGAAAGGGCATGCCTTCTTTTTTTTTTCAGTCTGCTTTTATTTTGCATTAGTGCAGTTGGATAACTTTTGTTTGCTCGCATTAATTATCGCGATTCTTTTTTTTTTTTGCATTCACCTTGCGACTATACAATAAACTTGTAGAGCAACTTTTGGCAGTAATAACAACATTGCAGGGCCCCTTTAAAGAAGGTGTTGGCACGTGCACCGAGTAGTGCTTTCAAAAGTCAACATGTTTTTTTGATAGAACCGACAACGAGAACACCCACTTTGTTGATTAGTCTATAAATGGTACAAATTTCACAAAGTACAGTCAGACACAGAAGCAAAGCCACGGCATTGTGACCGCCTTACAGTACACAAGGCTCGCACCTTGGCAGCAGCAGCCGACGCCAGGCCGGACTCACGACGACCCCTGCGGCTGCGGCGCCCCTGCTGGCTGCTGCGCTCACGCACCAGGCTGCCCAAGGGCAGCGTGATGCCCGGCCGCGACCCTTCTGCACTTCCTCCCGCCTTGCTTGCTGCCCCTAGCAGCTCTGTAGCACCCTGCCCCAGGAACGGTGGCGACAAACTAGGTGGGCCTTTGGCAGAGCCCAGCATAAGTTTCTCCCTGTGTGTATGAAAAGCAACCACTCACACATACATGCACAATTCAAGCATCTAATTCACTGCAATAAAGCGTATACAGCAAAGTCCAGTCTTCGACTCCGGTTAATTCAACTTGTAACTTCATTAGAAAGTACTGGAAAGTACCAGCAAGAAACCATATAATGCAATGGAAGAAAAACTTGTTTAGTTCAAATGAGAAAGCATGCCACTTCGGTTAATTCAGTCCCTACCAGCACCCTGTCGTGATAGTAGCGGTCACTAAAACCTTGAAAACACAAGAAATTCAGCAAACAGCGCTACTGCTTCCCTAGGCAACGACAGTGACAGCAGCAACCTGTCCTGCAGTGATGATGACGTCATCCGCTTTGCCATGGGCGATTTTACTTGAAGATTTAATCGGCACCGGCGACAGTATTGAGGTCTGTGGGCCACCGACTGACAATGAGATGTATAGTTATTATAATGCTGTATTGAAGTGGTCTGTTGATGACGACAGACTACGCAATAAAAAAGAACAGAATTCATTCATTTTGCCTACGTATGTCAACAAAATTTTTTTTTAAATATTAGACCAAGCCTTGTGGTCCTGCAAGGGTCGAATTATGAGGAGACAATCCTCGAAACAACATTTGTTTTATTATTATTTGTACTAGCTGTTTCAAAATTTAGCCAATTATACCCTTCTTTTAAATTAGATTCCAAATATGTCATCAGCTTTTCTGTAGCTGTATATAGTTCTTGAGTTATGTGGTGCACAATGGCAAAATAGTCATTTTTGTGGGCATTTCTTTATGTACTAAATTTTCACAAAAAGCATCGTGCTGTAGCTTATCTGGCTTTTCATAGATTGCAAAGTGCTGATATCTAGCCAAACAGCATGTACAATTACTGTAACTGTGGAAAAAAATTAGGACACCTCAACAAACATTTTTTTTTTAGGTTCCCTGAACCTTGTACTATTCTAACTACCGCTGAGAGATATTGCCATTTCAAGCAGATATCAGCAATCTATATATCTTCAAGAGTATGCATGCTACATTTCGTTAGTATAGGACAATTGTAAGTGTACAAAGTTATTTTTATGGGATTGTGAAAAAACTGAGTTGGAGTGTCTTAATTTTTTTCATAGTTCCTGTAATTGTACATTTAAGTTTGGATAGATATCGGCACTTAGCACTCTACAAAGATCTAAATAAGGTACTGCACAATACTTGATTGTGAAAATTTATTGCACAATAAGGTGCCCACAAAATCACTATATTTTTCTATTGTGCAGGGCATAACTCGAGAATCATAGCAGCTACACAAAAACTAATGACATATTTGAAATCTCCTTGAAAAACTATGTATATATATATATATATCAGTGAATTTGCAAATCTCGATTCAAATATTTAAAAAAATAAAGCTTTTTTGAAGAGTGTCTCCTTTAATGAGAGTAGACTGTACTTGGGTGAGTTCGTTAATGTTCAATGCTACAATGGCCCTATCCAACTTTTCTCACAACTGAACTGACAATATACACTCGAAGCTCTTAGCATATCTTATTCAAATCAATATGAAAATTGCCGTCCATAGTGATTTACTGCTACTTTATTTGGTCTTTCATTCTCACTTTCTCATGGAGCACGCCTACAGAAAGCTTCCAACCCCCTGATGAGACTATCTGAAATGCAAGATAATAAAGACGTACCAAAAAACCGGCGTTCTTTTACCAGCTTGTCAGAACCTTAACAAAGCTTCCACTGACAAAACACAGTTTGGAGCACTTTTTGCAGCACAAAAATGTGGAGCCTTTTGGAGCAGTCATACATCACGCTGAACACCCACAGCCTTTTGCCTGCAACTGCGTAATACCTATGTAAGCATTGCAGGCGGCATGCAAGCATACTTCTAAGTAAGCAGCGCTGTGCCTGTAACACACTCTGCACCTTTACCTTTCAATGCAAAGACAGTTGAAACAAACAACACTTACTTGACGGAATTTAAAAGGATGCTGTCTTGGAGGAGGTCCAAATGCTTTGATGATCTGCTATGGGCTGATGGAGGTAGCATTTTGCCAAGAGCTTGAGAGCCATTCATACCTGGAATAAATGAATAACTTGTCTTATTCATTTCCCAGAAGCCAGCAATTAACCAAATCGAGGTCAGAGGTAAGTCAATACCGATACAGTGCAAGACCATCAGACAAGTCACAATACACTCGACAGCTAATGGTGAGGTGATGAGACATGATGTTTCTGTGTGTGTTTCATTTGAAGTCTACAGTGGTTTATGAAATCTATCCCTGTGTTTGCTTTGATTTCACATACCTTATAAGCTACGAGATGAAAGACACAGCTAACAGAGAAATCAGCCTAACAAGAGACAAATCTACATGTATTTGGCGGTATTTTGTACCAATCGCCCTTTTTTGTCAGTTACTAGAACAAAGCTCAGGAAAGCAAAAGTCTATTCGCTCGTTTATAAGGAGCTCAATTTTCAATAAGGAACTAACACGACCAATGCCACCTTCACTTTCAACAACTTTTCTAATTCTTCAAATGCACCCAGATGAGATGACACGCAGACCTTCAACAAGTTTTTCACCTCATCATTACGCAACACCAAACGATAACAAATAAGAAAAGTGAATAGCAGCACACACTTTGCTCTTCTGTTAGATTGCACATGGATTTCCGAAACAACACCAAACTTCAAAACAAGAAGAAAAAAAGAACGAAGAATAAAACCACGTAAAATTGTATGAAACCACAAGCTCTCAGTCACAACGCTCCACACAAAAATACAAGCAGATATTTAAACAAAGGCTGCCTACCTGATGAAAAATAAACAAACAAAAGAAATGACACCAGTAAGTAATGTCAACAGTGTGCTACCATGGTTACACATGGTAGCCAATCTCATGCGGCAAGCATACGACCAGTTGGAACAAGACACATAGACCAGTAGCTGGTCCTACCTGACACCTTGCACTCGAAGTGCACGTCGCCAGGTTTGGAATAGGTGTGCCCGGCAAGCACTTCCTCTACTGCTCGAATGGAGCAAGAGAAAGGGTGTCAAAGAAAATCCGTTAGGTGTGCAGCATGACAGCAAGTAAAATGTGCAGGATGTCTAGCAAGCCATTCTGCCAGATTTCACAGACCTTTCCAAGTTGCACTTCATCCTCAACTATTTCATCATAATTTCCATGATTGAGGACATGGCAAACCCAAATGCATTCTGCTTAGACATGACACCACAAAATTTCAGAATAGTGTGTGAGAAAAAATCTATTACAAGCACACTCCTAATCCAGATTTCCTGCTGAACAAGCTAGTCTGGTAGAAATGTGATCTGTTGGAAGACTTCTGCAGCTAGAATACAGATTTTTAGAGAAAGCTGACAAACCGTTTTACTTCTTTCTTTTTACTTTTTTTTACTGTTGTTTTACTGCTGGTTTCTATACCTTTTCAGGAGCTTAAAATCTCTCCTTGTGAATCTAGGCTTCCCAGGTTATTTTTATATATTAAAATTTTGAACATTCTGGCATCCATATTGTCTCAATTCATTTGAAGAATACAAGCACACAAGCATGCATGCATATGCAATTATGTGACACAAGTTATACAGTACAGCCTGGGTGGCAGTAGAAATACTGATGGTTCCCTTAACTTCCCTAATATTTCATAGATGCTCCTGATAAAGAAGCTGAGGCATTTCCAGTACATGTTTCCTTAAAAATTGACATAAAAGTCTTCAGAAACCTTTATTCAAGGATGCTACAAAGGAAGAAGAGAAACGATCACTAGGACTAGAAAGGTAACAATGGGATAATTAGGGGTGTGCAAATAGCAAATTTTTCTGATCAAATTGAACACGAATCAAACAGTGCCAAAAGTGAATCAAATTGAACAGTCAGATATTTTTCTAATCACTTGCAAATAATGCACAGCCTCCTCACCATTAATACCAAACAATTCTAACATCCTGGTATTCACAACAGAAATTTCCTGACGTTACACTGCACATTATAGAACATGCTTTAGTAGTAGCACAAAGAGAGCACTAGGAACTAAGCAATTTGTTTGCAAGCTCAGGGCTCTCAGGAGGATATACAGCCATACATTAGCAGGTAAAATTTATAAAGGCAACATTGTGAGCCAATTAATACATGTCATCTGTGGACATGCAATTTATGCGTGTTGTCTGCAGCGGTGGCACAGTGGGAAAAAAAATAATAAAGCATGTTTATTCTAGTTTGAACTAGTAAATTGGATTAAATTCTGGGGCTTTAAGTGCCAAAACCACAATATGATTATGGGGCACACCATAACAGGAGACTCCGAATTAGTTTTGACCACTAGTGTTCTTTAACATGCACCCAACGCACACAATGCACGGGCATTTTTGCATTTCACCCCCATCAAAATGCAGCCGCCACGACCTGGATTTGATCCTGCGCCCTTAGGCTTAGCAGCAAACCGCCAAAGCCACTATACCGCTACAGCGAGGGCTTGAACTGTCACAGATGTTCCCACTATTCTATAAAATATCTTGCAATGAAATGTATTGTTTTATTCTGATGAGAAGACACAAGTGATGCATCTATCAATAGCACCAAAGGATAACCGTTACCAAATGCCCTGTCTAAACACTTTATTGTGAGTGATTGCGTTTAGCAGGAAAAGTCTGGCTGACCGAGCAACGCAGTGTGCACTGGTCCCCTGTGAGTGGGATGAAAAATATTGCATTTTTGCTTCAATATTATTTTTCTTTGTGCACAGTAGATATAAAATGTTTCGTAAATACTTTAAAAAATCTTGTTTTTTTAAATAGTGTTTATTCAATTCAATTCAAGGAAAGAACTGAACAGGACAGCCTTCAATTCATTTAATGATTTGGATGTTTCCACACCTCTAATGATAATCTGATAAAGGTTATTACTCTCCTTACTTATATCATTCAAATAAGAAGGTGATACGAAAGACTGCTTGAGCCACCAGGCCAGCATCTGCTGCCCTCCCGTGAGCAGTATGTGTTAGCAGCAGTGGTGACCCTCATCGGGAAGAGTGTTAAAGAGACAAGCCACAAAGACCACCATTCTGAAATGCATGTTGTTGCACCACCTGTTCACAGTTTGTTAACTGAATCTTTCATCTAGTTCAACAAAAGTTTTATCAGCTCTCGGAACACCAACAGAACTCTATTTGATCTCAAAGAGGCCCTCACTTGTCAAATATACACTTGCCTCATCATGATAGTGCTTCCTGTTTTCCCATACATTCTGCATTCTGCACGTATGTGCGCCTCACTTCATCCAGCCATCTTTCTTTTGCATGTACCATCTGTTCATACTCTCACCTAAGCTGTATCGGAACTGTCGTGACATGCGCGTCTCTTGCGGTCTGCCCTGTCTTGGCATTCGCCCCAAGAAGTGAGTGCGACATTACTTCCACCACACTTCATTAGTTTCACAAACCAGCTAGTGACAACTTAACATGGCAGAAATGTTACACAGGATTCACAACTATTTTACATTCAGAAGTAGAAAAAATTTAGCAGAAAAAAGGTGCTATGATCAGTCATCAACATGCCGCACACCTACAGCTTGACTAAAGTGATAGCTGTCCCACGCACCTAAATATAGCTTGGTTCTCTGACACACAATAAAGAAGTGCCAAGATCAAAGGCTCTGACACGCAATATAGCGGTGCAACAAATGCTGTGGTAAGAAATAGAAAAACTGGATTCTTTCATGAAATGAAAATGTGCTCATGCTATATATAACTTCCAGTACAATAAAGTAATAGAAACAAGTTTAATCCGTGTGACATTATGCTAATTTAAAGCAATTAAAAGAAATTATTTTTAAGAATCTTTTACTGCATGCAAGAACTTTCTGCTGTCACTTATCGCAGGATTACAAACAAAATACTATTTGTTCATAATGGCTAAAGCAACCAACAGCAGTTCAGGAAAATCGTTCACGTATGTCACATATGATTCAGAACTAATCCAGAAACGTTGGTTAAGGTGCACGCCTCTCAACAATTCTGTTGGGCCTGAGGCTACGGCTAAACAAAGCCTTAGTGAGGCAACACAGACAAAAAAACTAAGACACTATAAAAATATATCATTGAGTGAAACCAAGGAAGCTGCAACCATTTTCTTTCTTGCCTACTTTACGAGCCTCACACTGACACATGGTGTATCACAGTGACTGATAACTTTATGCATTACCATACCAATATGTCCATTTGCAGTGCCATAGAACACACACCTCAGCTGCACACGGGGACACTGCACGACAGCTATAACAGGTATACACGCATTTATTTACCGCAGGGTAAACCTTTTTGCTTTTACCTTGTCATGAGATGTGCAATAAGTGGTGCTCAAGATGCATTTTGCCTTTAAGAAACGACTACTCTCATTTGTGAATAGCACATGCCAAGCACTATACATTGGCGCGCTCGCGTGCATGTGTGTGTGTGTCACATCAGCCAGCCTATACTTACCTCTGCCAAATTCCCAAACCAATGCCAAATTTATTTCTTTCACACACATGCAATCTGCTAGAACTAAATAGTGTGGTAAGCACAAGTGCACATAGAGTGTTGCCAAAGAAAACAGGCACATGCACTGCTCCAACCAGTGATTTTTAAAACAAGAGAAGTAAGTGAGCAAACAGGTGATGACTCAACCTCTGCTTGACTCACGTCTTCGTGACTGTGATGAGCTGGCCTGTGGCTGGGGCTGCTGCTGCCTCAGGGCATGGTCCAGCTTAGAGCTGCTGGCCAGGCCAGGGCCGGAGGTGCCCTGGCGCAGCAGGCTGGCTAGGGTCATGCCCCCCTGGTCAGCAGAGGACCACCAGGCCCCTGAACACACCACCACCGCCGCCACCCAGGAAGGCTCAGTTATTTTGGCCACCCACCACCGCAACCACACTGAGCCCCCTTCCACCACCACTGACTCATGCTGGCCATTTACAGTGATGACGACAATGGATGGGGACCACAAAATTTCTACAGCTTCACAGACCCACATAAAGATATCTTCCAACCTGTGTGAACTTCGAAGTTAGTAAAAATCCAATGGACACAACACCAAAAATAAAGGGGTGAGGGGGTTACAGCACAATTTCTTTTAAAACTTGCAGTGAGCGCACACATCTTGTGGGTGCATACATATTTTATAAACAATTATTTACCTTTAAGCACAACACACAAGCAGCAGTCTATGAACAGCATGGACTGGCAGGCAACACATTGTTTACAGATTACAGAGACTTTTTCAGTGACTTTGCTGTTTCCGGTTTCACCTGCTTCACGAACTCAAAACAAGTACCCTTCTGGTGCTCCATATGAAGGTTCACAGACTGACTTGCAAAACTTTCCCGCAAACAGAATTTATTCGTATTTAGAACTTGACGCCACATTAGCAAACTTTATGAACAATTTGGGAAAGTTGACAGGTATGCATATAGAAAGAGAGAACCACAACAGAAAGCCAAGCAAATTGGTACCATTCTTGGTTTGAAAGCTTAGGTGAAAAAACATGCTATGCAAAAGGACTGAAAAGGACCACACAAACTGCAACTCTTTACTGGTTTGTGTTGGCTTTTTCATTCCTCTCACGTCCATGCTTCACAAGCCAAATTTTACAAATCAGGAAGGAACCCCTGTACCTGAATATCACATGAAAAGAAGCAAAAGTTACATTTCAAATATCTGTGGTTCGTAGAAGATTATAAGCACTGCACTTAAACATTTTAACCATCTTTAAACTGTTTTAAGACAAATCCTCCCATGTGAATGTGTTTCCAACTGTGCTTCTGCAAGCTTGCCAAAGGCACCTTGTTGCCTTGTTACCTAAGAAATGTATTCTGTAACATGTGTGACCCTGCAGAAAGCTTTTATTATATTAAACTTACTAAATATATATATATATATATATAAATATATTTTAAACTTACTCATTTAGCATGCTTTGGCTCACATGCTGGAGCAAGTGCCAGAGAGTGCATACAATACCAAAGCTACGGCCTTACATGAGTAAATATAAAAGTTAGTCAGTAAACATGGTAGTTTTCCTCAGTGCTTGAACATGAGCTTAGCTGCCCTGTAGAAAGCATTTTGGGCAGTTTACAAAGAGTGAGGTTTAGCTGTATGAAGGCTATAGAGCTTCCTGGAGCTGTTATTCTCACTACTGACATCAAATATTCCTTCTCTCCCACAAACAGATCTACCTGTGCTTCTTGCACCTTTAAAGAAAAATACCACAAGTTCTCCGAACCCCTCTGCCTTTATACCTCCACTTATTTAAAAAAATTAAATTATAGGGTTTTACGTGCCAAAACCACTTTCTGATTATGAGGCACGCCGTAGTGGAGGACTCCGGAAATTTCGACTACCTGGGGTTCTTTAACGTGCACCTAAATCTAAGTACACGGGTGTTTTCGCATTTCGCCCCCATCGAAATGCGGCCGCCGTGGCCGGGATACTTATTTAGGCCTGTATTCAAATCTACAGCTGGGCCTCCATGTCTCACTCTAAGTTTAACATTTACATCCATCCAAAAGATGCAGGTAGATTCTGTATAACAAAGTGACCATCATCACTTTAGAAAATATCAAAGTTTTCTTATTCGTTGCTCACGCAAATACTACTGACAAAGCTTGCTGACAATCACAAGTTGTTATTGCACTTTCAAGATGAGTGCAAACGCCTCGGTTGTACACAGCGCACAAGTTAAACTTTCCACAACCAAATCCAGCTTTACTGACTTGTATCCTCAAGCCCTGCCTGCACCTCATCAGCCAAAGCTGCCACAAAGTTCTATTTTTTTTACTCTGCCAAATTCACACAGAGGAAATGAATGTATCAGATGAAAGCATTTCACTCACATAATGATATTTAAGACAAAAAATATTCCGGACGATCTCACTATTTTATACAAGCAACAAATCACTAGAATAACTTCATGGCACAGAAAAACCATGGGCAGTTGACAGAAGCAGCTAGAGTGTATTGTGTCGTGAGAAACAGGACCAGTAAAGAACAGCCTATACCAGCACTTTCCCTTACATTGCAAAGTTCTTTCACTCTGCTTAAGTCCCTATGCATTTTTTCTCCTTTCCGAAAATACGCACAGTTTGGAGATCTACAGCGACAAAATAGCACTGCTAGCTGGAGGTCACAACAGTATCTGACAGAACATGTGAAGTGGCTGTTTTGTCCACGAACTTCTGTTCAGTTTCACAATAAGAGAAGCGAAGCAAAAAAAAAATACAAAGATGTTTCATTACTGGCAGATTCAGTTCCATATTTTGCAACAAGTTTATGGTGACATTTATGAAGCTTCCAACTACCCTACACAGACTTTGTGAATCTGTGCTAGCAAATCAGTACACAGCTCATTACATACGGACAAATAAACTGAAGAAAAAAAAAAATGTCATAAGTGTCCTGTTCTGAAACCAAGAAAGCCAGCAAAAAGGAAGATGGCGAGATATGGCAACTTGTTAAAAAAGAGGAGGGCTGGCAGCAGAAATCAATACAGTGCAAAGCACGTTCCACAAAAACAGGTACCGAAGAGAAGTTGCAGCAAGACTGATTGAGAGGCATGAGTAAGACAGCGAGAGAAAGAGACCAACCTGAGGGAAGTGAAGGCGAGGAGGACGCAGGCGGCGGCTGAGTGGAACGCGAGGGACAAGCAGAAGAAGAAGCGGCCACCCCTTCCAGGAGATGGTTGGGGGAAGAGGAAGTAGGGCTCTGAAAGGCTGTCGCGCCCCTAGCCAGCAAGGGCGAGAACGGGGGAAAGGGGCTCACCCCCAGGGAGGTGGGAGGGAAAGTGGGAGGGCTCATGGCTAATGGAGGAGGAAGAGGACCAGCCGAGGTGAAAGAGGAGAGTGGTGGCAAGCAATGTGGGTGTCCAAGGGACAGATAAAACAAAGAGAGGAAGGAAAGAGAGATACAGAGAAGAAGAGAGATGAAGAAGGGTGACATGCTCAAGAAAAAATGCTGTCTTGATAGAGTGCAGACTATACATGGATGTAGAAAAGCAAGAAACACGGAGGTACAATAGAAAGAGACAAGCATTACATTGACACATCCATGTGTCATCTGCATTGTATAAAAGCAGCAGAAACTACTAACAAGCCCGTCGAGACGTTTCAAGAAACAAGCCATTGCAATCAGCACTGCATGAACTGCAAGAGCATCTTAGCAGTGAGCAAGGTGCAAATTCAGCACTACTGCAAGAGCATCTTAGCAGTGAGCAAGGTGCAAATTAAGCACTAAAGGAAACAATCTGTACTACTCATTCTACTAAAACACCACACAAAGATGACACGAGAGAGGATGAAAAGGCTGAATGCATAAAAAATGCAGAACCCAGTAGTCCCTCCCCATAACATTCACCACTAGTTTGATTCACCTCTACTGTCAATACATGAGGAAGTGTTGGAGTCATTAAAAAGAAAGTGCTATTCTACTCCGCGCCACCATGTTGCACAAAGGGTGGTCAATTGTAACAATGCCAATCACCAATGCATAACTTAAATTATCACACAAGATGCCGCTTGCTGTAGCACATCCTCACATTTCTAAGAGCGGGAAAAGAACAATAAAGTTCATTAAAAACTGCAAATGAATCTGCACAGTATGATTCACAGTTCCAAGAAGACAAGTCACCCTCGCAAGCTATGGCACACTGCATCACCAGTATATGCTAATCACAGAGGACCCCCTTTATTTCACTTGCTTCTTTAACTACCATAACTATGATCAAGTCAACCTTGCACCCCATCCTGACAACCAACTTCAGATGTGTGTCTAACTGTCACTAAAGATAGTGAATGTATGAAAGGTAAGGGCAAGTGTTGTGACAGATGCCTTGCCAACATTCTCAAGGTTTACTAGGAAAGGCAGGAATGAAAATAATTAAAGCCATCTTCAGTGGCCGTAAGTAGCTCACCTAAAAGGGCTGCAGCGTCAAAATGGTTACGTGCCGGACTTGATGCTGCATTTCGGCTTGAATTGTCCATGTTGGTGCCCTTTTGAAGCCTGAGAAGCATGAACACAGATGATGGAAATAAAATACAGATAAGCAGGAATGAACATGTTCACAATTGTCAGGCAAACCACCAAGAGCAACAGGCTTTGTCAAGGTGCAATAATGAATTCCTCCCAGACATCTTTTCTTCAATCCCACAATACTGTAAAGTTATTTGAGAAAACAGGAAGTGGTCAAGAGCTTAAGATAATCTGTTTGTCAATCACATTTCGGTTAGCATTTCGAGATGTCCATACAGAGATTTTCCATATAGAGAATTTTGTAACACCGCCTACTGCCAAATGGAAGATGGTGAGTTGCCAACTTTTTCAAAGGCTTGATATCATTCTGTTTATTGCAGCATGCACTACCTTCGCCTTGCAACTTTTCTAGAGGCAAGAAACTATTCTACATATTTCATAATGTGCTGTGGAGAAGACTGCTTGAGGTAGTTTTAATGGTCACACTGAAATTGATTTTTTTTCTCAGGCTCAGATACAGCTACTCAGCTACCCACACAACATGCAAGACTTCCACAAGCTAACTGGCATTAAACTGCCGTACGAAAGAGGGGGAAAAAGCAAAAAGTGGACGTCAACTGCCATCTTTATCATGCTCCCATAAAATTGTAACAGCTAAGTGAATAGCAAGGCAGAGCTGATATGTTGACATATAAGCTTCACAACACCCTAGCTGTGATGGGTTAACAATTCCCACTTGTATATGATTATGCTTTTATATTTTAGTTGAACATTTTGAACATTAATTCTACATTATAAATTAGCAAAGAAATACTACTTCAGCAATGCAATAATAATTTAAATGTATATGAGCTTACTTTTGGTCTATCCAAGCTATATTACTGTGCCCACAAATACAGAAAAAAAGCTTTCAATCTCCAACCTACTCCATTTTCTTTTTAATGAAACGTGACAACCAACCTTACAACAGGACTCAACAAAAGTAAACACATTGTTGTATCTGCAACACACACTGTTGCTAAATCAAGCTTGGGCTGGGGTGATGTGACATTTTAATCTAGTTGTTTACCTTTCTATGCGTCATCTGTGGTTCAAGCAGTGTGCCACCTATGTTATCACTGGAATCCACAGGTCATGAATAGAGGATGGTGCAAAGGAAATAGAATCAAGCAAAAGAAATCCTTCCATTATACAGACCAAGCTGTGTCGCCCCTGTACCCACTTGTTACTTAATCAGATGTCAAATTCAAACTGTTACTCAATTTCACCACACAGGTCCAGAGCTGGCCATGTTTGCATCATGTTCTATGTCCTTTCTGAAGTGCTACCAACATGCTTCACAATGGATTTTATCTGCATCTGTGTGCATTTTGTCATGTCCCGATAAAGGAAGAAACACCAGCTCTAAATATTTATATGTGAACTAAAAAAAGTAAATATATGCAATGTTGGTGACATCTTTTAAGTTTTTACATGCTGTGTAACAATTTCAGTGACCTTTTTATACCTTTCTTCATCTCTGCCACTTACACAACTGTGGTATTCAGACAGTTCAATTACTGGATAAATTATGCATATTTTGACACAACTATGCCATTAGGACAGCGCACACATTAACAGATGCACATACAGTGAGAACTGCCATAACAAAGGCCCAAGGCCATTCACCTCACAAGCTTTTAAGAAAGGAATTCTCCCCAAGCGTGCTTCACTACCTGCTATATTCCCACCTTGGTCCAAACAATAAATGTAAAAGTTGGGAGGACGTACAGTCAGGAGCCGTTGACTTTCATTCCTGTGCCCATGATGATCACTCCAGCACCACTGCTGCCTAGAAAGTTATGCAATGCTCCCAATAAGGATAATGTTGCAATGGTGAGGCAACTGCTCACTGCCACACCGAACAATGGAGCTAAACAAAAAATTGGCAGTGATTGTTTTAAATGCGTGTTGTACAAATGTAAATTAGTATTTCCCTTTTCACTGTCAACATTTTTGGAGTCAATAGCCATTGGTAAATCGCACACATTCAAAAAGCATCAGTAACGAGCAAATCATAATTTATGACAAAAGCAATGGTGAACCACACTGCTTTAAGAAACTTGCAAGGATGGGTACAAGCTTGGGCAATATTGCTACACACTGCTTTTCAATGCCTATTTTTCTGTCTTGTGAATATTCAGCAATTAAGATGATGTTAGAATTTAGTGTGACCAAAGAAGCCCAATTAGGTTGCAACAAATTCTGCACAGTGTTACACATGACTAGACAAATTCATTTTGGACAGGTAAAAAGAAATACCACAATGTGATTCTGCCTGGAGGCACAGCTACCATAAACATGGACACGGACGCACACCTCCTCAAAGGTTTATCCTATTACAGTGAACTTTAAATGATTTTTTCCTCCTGGAAGTGTGCTAGCACACGAATAAACGAAATGTCAGCGCCGAACAAATGCGCAGCTCCTGAGAACACTTGTTTAAAACTATACACGATATACAAGTGGGAGAGGCCAAAACACGTGCGCATGTGGCGTTGACTAAAATGCTAACCCCTATAGCTTTAACGGAAAGCGTCTGCACTCAGCAGCCGGCACCAGAGAGCCGAGGCCTGTCACAATGATTGAATACGCGCACACAATTCGCGCCGACAAATGCTGCATGAGGCAAGGGTCACCGACACGCTACCTGCAAAGCATGAGCTTCAGGGACGAGTATTTGCTTCCAACACACAGGAACAAGTCGAGCAACGCGAAAACCTGTCTAATCTAGTGCCGAGAGACATTTCGGAGAAAGTGACTCGCGATATGAGAGCTCAGCGACGGCTGCGCGTCGCTCGGTAAAATTAGTAGTTTCGCAGCACAATAGGAAAACGCCAGAATTGCTGTTCATTTCACCACCGATGGCACATTTGGCGACAACACTGACAGTGATGTGGTGTTAAACGACAGAGAGCGTGTCAGGGAGCGACTACAAAACGTTAACTGCGGTGCGAGGTGTCTCATCGGCATACAACGTACTGCACAACGCGATGTAAGAAAGGAAAACCGCAGCCACACTCGCAGTTTTACGCATGTTTTACCCAAAGCTCATTCTGTGAGCACCTTTTTTCGACATCCAGTTATTAAAATCACCACCTATATGGGACAGCTGCGTTCACATTCTGGCTAAAGTCGGCCGCAAATGTTGCGGAGTGTTGCGTCTGTTTGTTTCCGCTATTAACTAAAAAGTTAGATCGGAAGAAAACAAAATTATCTGATATTTAAATTGCGTGGTCGCCGTACACCACCACCACGTAGGAAAGCCAGGCACAAGCTATGAGCACGATCAAACGCTGTCAGATTACCTAGAAAGAACGCGTCAAAGAAGAGTGTATTTCGTATTCACTGTGCCTGTACGACATATAGAATCATTTCGGACAGCAGCGGCTAAGAAAACGAGAGCGTTTATCCTCCATAATTGCCACCCTCCCCGCGGCCTCGTAAGGAGAGTGGCTCATAGCGAAAGCGCCCAGCAAAAACAAAATGCAACCCAACCGGACCCGAAAACCGTTCACAAACACACGTCAGCTGTCCACGGAATTACCAACTGCACATCGGGTCCAACAACGCAAGCGTGGCGCAAAAATTAACCATACTGTGGATATTCGTCGCCATAAACCTGACTGTCCGGCTCGAAGTTGAGTCAATGAGTTCTTGATCTCGAGGAGTAACACAGCTTCGGTCCGACGCTGACCGACGCTCCCGCGGCAAAACGTATAGCCGTAGAGACGGAGCGAGGCAGTGATCACTGTTAATCAACTACCACAACGTTACTCTGGTATAAACAAGGCGAAACTAAGGATTTACCAGAGCAATCAAGCGCTTCAGTGGCGTCGAGGGGCTTCGGTTCTAGGAGTGCCAAGCCTAAAACGGCGACGTGTTACAAACTCGATGCATTCGGACATTTTTTTGATTCAAACTGACAATAAAGGACGCTTCGGTGACACTTACCGATTCCCGGCTTCCAGGCGACAAACTTTTGTGAAAATCCCGCAGAAAACACAGCATACGTGCCGATAAAATGAGGCTCCTTTGTGTAAGGACCGGCGTTTCAGTGGCAAAAATGGAGAAGAGCAGAGGAAGGAATCACGAACGCATGAGGTTTGTGACGCGTGACGTCACCAGCCGTTTCAAACAATGTTATTTCGAAGACGCTTTAATCGCGGTGTGCGGGACGCGCATTAATGTGAGGCTAGCACGTTCTCCTCGACTACTAGAATCACTGGACATTCTGGAAACAGTAGTTTCAGCCAGCTCATCTTCTTTTCGGGTCATTCGTTGCGTGTTCTAACGCTCAAAATACAGACAAAACAGAATCAAAACAGGTACGCGCTTGGGACGCGCTAAACTAGGGGCAGTCTGTCTAATACTTTTTTTTTTCTTTTACCTCTCTGAGTGATCGATGTGACTTGATTCATAAGTTTGTTTATAGCAATGTGTGAAGAAAAGAGAGTTACACGAAAGCTGGAAGGAGTGGAAGTAATTCTTTCTGATATTTTCTACGATTCTCTGTGATAGTCGACTTGTTGGTTTCCTCATTAAAAGTTCAGATCACGTCGGTACACAGAAGAATCACTATAGTGAAACTAGAAATGTGACCACGCATACCCACTCTGCTTTCGCTTATCATTTTTGCCTGAGGATTGCCGTAGCAATTGATCGAGTGTACGAGGTCAAACAGCTTTCGGAAGAAGTGTAGCATCAAGGCAATCGCGGTGCCTCTTGACTAATTTATACGCGCGTACTGGACACTGGCACAGTAAACGCAGCGGCGTCCGCGCGGAAGAGCCCCTGATCTGCTTCTTAGGTTCGTGGAGGCGTATAGATTTTCCGCGGCCATTGAAGCAGCGAAGGCTGGACTAGACGCATTTCATAATTCTCGGCGCACTCTTATTGCTTTTCTTTTTTTTTTTTTTCCTTCTGCGCGGCTCCGGCGCGCCCCGCGGCCCCGCTTTCCCGGCAGAAAAGGCAGGTGACCTCCTAAAGCCCATCCAGCCGCGCAGAGACAGTGGCGCGCGTGGCGGCGCGCGCAGCGCGCACACTACTCCGTCCCTATGCTAGGGATGACAAGCGCCTAGCTAGGGACATCGCATGGATGGATGGATGGATGTTATGAGCGTCCCCTTTGGAACGGGGCGGTGGCTTGCGCCACCAAGCTCTTGCTACTATGCTGCCTAATATCCTACCTAGGTTAACCCATGAGAAAACAAAACACACTATGAACTACCACGTCCAAATTTTCTGATACCCTATTGCGAACTGTGCTTTTGTACGTCTCCGTCCTTTGTCGTTTCCCTACTTTTCTTCCACCAATCCTCCAATCGCCTCTTACTGATGTCTATTGCGGACCTGTTTGCTTTTCCACTGCTCCCGCTGAACCCAAGGGCTTCAAGGAGGCCAGTGGTGCCTAAATCGACCGCTGGATATATGTCTTCACATTCTAATAAAATATGCTCCGTCGTTTCCCTAGCTTTACCGCAGCAAGCACATGCTTCTTCTTCCTTCTTATATCTCGCTTTATACGTGCGTGTTCTAAGGCATCCCGATCTCGCTTCGAAAAGTAATGAGCTTCCCTTTGAGTTATCATAAATGGTTTCTTTCCTAATTTCGTTTTTTCCCCTTAAGTAGTTACTCATGGCAGGTTTCTTTTCCATTGCCGCCACCCATGAGATTAATTCAGCCTCTCTGACTTTCCGCTTGACCTTCTTTGTTGCTGTGTTGCCCACCCCACAGGCCGCATACTTGCTGGTAAGCTTCCTAGTTCTTTTCCTCCACTGTGAATCAATGTTTTGCCTGTACAGATACCTGAACACTCTCCCAGCCCATTTACTTTCCTCCATATTCCTCAGCCGTTCTTCATACTCAATTTTACTGCGAGCTTCCCTCACTTCAAAACTAGTCCAGCCCATATCCCCTTGCACAGCTTCATTTGTAGTCTTCCCGTGAGCGCCCAATGCGAGGCGACCCACTGACCTTTGGTTCCCGTCGAGTCCTGATTGTACCCCTGATTTAAAGCAAACAACCGCATTTGCAAAAGTAAGTCCTGGAACCATTACCCCTTTCCACATACCTCGGAGGACCTCGTACCTATTGTATCCCCATAGCGCTCTGTGCTTCATTATGGCTGCATTTCTCTTCCCCTTGACTGTTATGGTTTTTTCCTGTGTTTCCATATATCCGTTGCCTTCGTTTATCCATATACCAAGGTATTTATATTCTGTTACCCGAGGTATTTCTTGGCCCTGTATCTCCACTGTCTGTTCACTGTTTTCATTGAATACAATAACACCCGATTTTCTAACACTAAATTTCAAACCTAAATTGTTGCCTTCCTGTCCACAAATATTAGCCAGACGTTGCAAATCACTTTGGTTGTTTGCGAGCAACACAATGTCGTCTGCATAAAATAAACCTGGGAGTTGCTGCTCTATTACTGTACCTGCCTGTTTGTATGAGAGATTAAACCCGATATTACTTCCTTCTAGCGCCCTCTCCATCCTCACCATGTACATCATAAACAGCAGCGGGGATAAAGGGCACCCCTGCCTCAGTCCCTTGTTGATATGAACTTTCTCCGCGCTCCTCATCCCTTCCCATTCAACGCAAACAGTATTTTCTAGGTAAATCTCTCTCAAAAGCTGTATACAATCGTTACCTAAGCCTTCCCCTTCCAGAACATCCCACAAAATGCTGCGGTCTACGTTGTCGTATGCTCCTGTAATGTCCAAAAAGGCCACATACAACGGTCTGCTTTCTGCTTTTGATATTTCAATACACTGAGTAAGAACAAACAAGTTATCATCCAAACGCCTACCTATTCTAAAGCCATTCTGAAGCTCTCCCAAAATGTCATTATTTTCTGCCCAAGCTTGAAGCTTTAATTTGATTGCCTGCATTGCTAGCCTGTATATTACCGATGTAATGGTCAACGGTCTATACGAGTGAATTCTGTCTTTCTCCCCCTTACCTTTATAAATTAAATTCATTCTACTTTGTCGCCAACTGTCTGGTATTCGTCTATCTTTTAAAGTTTTTTCAACTGCTTTCACGAGAGCTTCCTTACTTTTTGGTCCCAGTTCATTTATCAGCCTAACGGGAACCTCGTCTAGCCCTGTGGCTGTGTGCTTAGGAATTTTCTCTTCCGCTTTCTTCCAGTTTAAATTTGTAAGCACTAGCTCCTTTCCCCCTTGGGTCTCTTTCATGCTCTTTTTCTCTTCAAATACAACCTCGTCCTTGCCTTGGAAAGATTCGGCTGTTACTTTTTGGATGTAATTTATTGCTGCTTCTCCTTCCAGTCTGTTTTCATCTTCGTCTAGGATATGTTGTTGTATTGTTGTTGATTTCCTGCCTAATAATTTTATGTGATTCCAAAATATTCTAGGTGCGGCCTTCTTTTTCTCACGTATTTCTGACAACCAACTCTCACTTTCACCTTTTAATTTTGCTTGCACCAGTATTTGAACCATAGACTTTTTCTCCCGGTATATTTCCCATTTACCGGTTACTTCATCCTGTGGCAACTGCGCCTTCTTTGCCTGCCTGTGCTCTCGAGATGCTTTCTGTCTTTCGGCGATCGCTTCTCGTATCTCCTTGTTCCACCAGCTTTTCGGTTTCTTTTTTCCTTTCCAATGAACGTGTTGTTTCTCTTTCCGTATTTCTGTCGTTACTACACTTAGAAGCTCACCATATTCCCACCCCTTACTTGGCGACTTGCCAATTTCTTCCTCCACTCTAGTGACTATATTTGCTATTCGTTCAGCGTTCAAATTTGGGCTGGCCATTTTGCTTTCGTTGCTCTCTTTCCCAACTACATATCCCATTTTCAAAATGATGCGTTTATGGTCACTCCCTATGCTGCTAAACCCTTCCTCATCGATGACCATTTCTCTCAACTTATCCTGAATTCCTTCTGTCATCAGACAGTAATCAATGGTCGATTGCCGGTTTCCCACTTCCCACGTGATCTGTCCTTCACACTTAGGCCCTGTATTCACGATCACGAGGTTATGTTGCTCGCAAAGGTCTAGCATTAACTTCCCGTTATTGTCGGTATAGCCGTCTAAATCCTCTATGTGGGCATTCATGTCACCTAATAGGACTATCTCAGCACCATTCCCGAAACCCCTAATATCAGCGCTTATGCATTCTACTAACTCTTTATTCTTCTCTGTGCAATTTATTCCGGTCCACAAATACGTAACTCCAAGCCAAGTTTCTTTCCCACTCATTGTACCTGATAACCAAAGATGCTCTTGACATTGTGAATTTACTCTTTTCCATTTGGCTCCCTGATGGATGAGCATTCCGACTCCCCCTCCCTTTCTTTCCGACTTAGTTCTGTTGCACCCTTCCCATACATAATTCTCAATAACTGGCGGCTCTTCTGAGTCTCTAAGGTGCGTTTCTGTAACCGCATATACCCCTATTTGTTCTCTATGTAACTGCTCCTCAATCTCTGCCCACTTTTCCTTTCTTCTGCCGCCCTGCATGTTTATGTAGCCTATTGCATGGCGAGCTCTTGTTCTTGCTTTCCTCCTTTTCCTCTTATCGACGGCGATGCTCTTCTGCTGTTCCCCTAGGGGACCTTCTTTATTACTACCTACTCTGACCTCCCGAGCGCCCGCGGGCCCCCTAAAAAAGCAACAGCGCGACCCCCAAGTCGCCAGCCCACTTCTCGTGCTAGCCTGTAATTGAAGTGGATCCCATCTCGTTTAAAACCACCACAACTTCTCACTTCCCTGTTTACTTCGACAACCTCGAAGCCTTTCTCTCGGCTCATTTTCCATATTGCCTCATTGGCAGCCATTACGGCTCTTTGTACGTGACTGTCACGCACAGGCACCTCCGGCACCGTGCACACCACGATCTGCACCTGAGGGGATAGCTCGCGCAAGTCGTCCACCCCCTTTGCCAAGCACTGGGCTAGTCCTGGCCCTTTCCTGTTCAGGACGTCATTTAGCCCACCTGCTACTACGACAAGGTTGCGCACGTGGGCATTTTCCGTGAGCTTTTCTTTTGCTCGCTCCATGACAGAACCCAGTGTCTGCCCTGGAAATGTCCCTACCGCCACTCTTTTGTCGCCTTTCACCCTCTCCACAATTGCTTTTGAGCACCCAGCCATGTTTGAGTCGCCAGCGATGATCACCCTTTCACTCTCTCTTACCTCGCCCTGCTTCCCGGCTTCCTGTGGCTGCAGCGTCGCCTCCCGCGGGGCGTGTTGCGCTGCTTCGCTATAACTACGCCGATTCACCGGCGGCGAGCTGACTACCGCTTGCCCTGCCACCCTGCCCCCGACTTCGCATGTAGGGTCTACCCTACTTTCTGTGCTTTTGCCTCCGGCTTGGTGTCCCGACCCATCATTCTCCGCTGCGCGCGTCTCAAGCGCATCGAGACGCCTATGCAGTTCTGCTCTCCTTTCCTTCTCTTCTCCAAGCTCGGCCACGGTTCTTACTAATTGCGCGGCCTGCACCGCTTCCACCTTGACCAACTCGGCGACTTTCGCCTGCAAAGCTAACCGCCTCTCCCGCTCCTCCTTCAGGTCTGTTTTCAGCTCCTCGAACTTGGCTGTCCAATTTCCTTCCAGTTTTTGGACTGCTTCCCTGACCTTTTCGCACAGCCTGCACGTAAAGCTAGACTCTTCCGCGTCTGCTAAGCTCTGGAAACTGGTCTCGTCGAGGGAGCACCAGCGCAGGCACTCGTCGCACTGCACTTGCTCCGCATCCCCCGCGGCCTTCCCTTTGTTTGGTTTCATCGCTAGGCCTACTTCCTCAGGCTCAACGAGCACGTCCGCCAAATCACTTCGAAGAGCTAGCTGAGATAGTTACATAGGCCTATGAAACAGGTCCCGCCTAGCACCCAGGCCCAACGAGGGAAACCGCCAGACCCAGACAAAGCCGGCACGTTTACCACGCTTACCACGAATTCAAAATTTGCGCCCCCGCTCCATGCAAAACAAAAGAAGAAAAAAAGACCACCTAGCCACGAACGAAGTCGCTAAAGCCTCGACACAGGAGCGTCCGCACGCCCAATTACTATTTAAATACAAAAAACAGCTAATAAAAACAGAAGCAAGCTCAAAGCATGCACAAAAACTTATGATTTCGTCGTCGCCACGGAGCTCCGAAACGCACGTCCTTCCGCCACGGTTCTTACTTAAGAATAGGTCCTCATAGGTTTGGATTGCACGCCCCACGCCCTATGTACGTCCGCATGCACGCTGCCAGACCGCGCGCGTCCCGCATTCGACTCTATCATTGAACACCTAAAAAAAATGTACAATCGCTGGCCCTAAAAAATTTATGCGCCATCTGTTACTTCAATTTTTAAAGAATTACTCTAAAAAATATGTCATGTTAGCCATATGTTATTAGTGCATGACAGGTTGCAATGCCAATTTGTAGACCTTTAAATTTTGGACAACTAAGATGCGGATGGTGTACAGTGAAGCAGCCCTGGGTACTATTACCATAGCTACTACCATGCTACTACCGGTGTTCTGTGCGGGGTTGCCCGTAAGCTGATGGATGGGCTTGTAGAAGCCACCACCAGACGCTCGGCAGTTTTTCAACTGACATTAAGAAGCCTGTGAGCCTGCTTCGCAGTCAACTGGCTGTCGGATGTGGTGCTGTCTGAACGAACTGTACGTGGGACGATAAAACCCAGTAAAACATTTGAGTTAGAAAGTCCTCACCTTGGTGCGTGATGGGTGCTGTTGTCGGCTACGATTGTGCAAGTCAGTATGAGCGGTGATAAACACGTACTTAGGCGCGCATGTAATTCTCATCATTTCGTCTGGAGAGCTCGCGTGTGGGATATTGGAGCCCTCTTGCGTAGACCGCCAAGTAAAATTATGCGTATCATGGTGAAAGAGAACATTCACCGACTACAGGGAAAAAAAAATTAGTGCAGAAACTCCCTGCAGGAAGCATAAGCTCGGCGCTCCTTTCTAAATTTATACATGGGAAAGGAGAAATCGTTTTTCTCGGCAGACATCTGCAGCGAAGTTGATGACGTTTGCTATATTTAAAATAAAAAAGTTAATATATGTCCATTGGAAGCAGATGTTTATTTAGAATGTCAATTTATTCATAAAAAAATGTCTAAACTTGCAAAATTTCGAGAAACTATCGAGACAAGTTTACAACTCTGTAACACGATCAGCAATAAAAAATGATCTCACAAATTTCGAAATTAAATTATAGCGTTTTACGTGCCAAAACCACTTTCTGGTTATGAGGCACGCCGTAGTGGTGGACTCCAGAAATTTCGATCACCTGGGGTTCTTTAACGTGCACCCAAATCTAAGTATACGGGTGTTTTCGCGTTTCGCCCCACAAATTTTGTAAATTGAAGCTAATCGTACCTTTGATTCTGAAGCGGACAAAATTGACGTATTACATACCCATCTGAAACTCTTATAGACACTAATCAATTAGGAAGCTGTAAATTCATATTTCAAACTTGTCCATTTTATATAGGACTTTTTGTTGAATATCTACTTTCAGAGCCAGCCTGACATTGGAATTTATCCAGAAATAAATATATAGCTTTTTCCTTTTCCTCATTATATATATATATATATATATATATATATATATATATATATATATATATATATATATATATATATATATATATATATATATATATATATATATATATATATATATATATTGCCGTACGATGACGGCGTCATTTTCGTTATAAAGTACAAGTGTATGCGATAAGAATGAGCGGCCCACATGCCATATGGTGCGGGCGCGAAGGAGCCGAGAAGGATGGTTGCTTGATATATTATGTATAGTTACTGTGGCTACATTTAGAAATTAGCCACGTACAGTATGTCTATAGCTTTATGCACCTTCCTTCATGCTGCAGGAAAGCAGCGCCTTCCCTCTATGCAACCTCTCCCCATCTACGGACTGTAGGCCACGTGGACAAGCGGGCCCTAGATAGGGTAGAAGAATGTGCGAGCGTCCCCTCCTCTAGCCCTGCCGTGGCTCCGCATGGTTTTCCGCACTCCACCAAGCACATACTTAACCTCAAGCCGTACGAAAACCCCTCTATTCTGGAAAGCAGCACCACTCTTACATCTCTGACGCCACATCTCTCACCCGCGCCACTCTCCTGTTTTTCCCATAGAGTTTCTTACAATAAATTATTGTATGAAACTCTATGGTTTTTCCTCCTCACTTTCGCCGGGCCGGTGCTTCACGCGCGCTGATTGGTGCGGCCACTGCGCACGTGCGTTTTGCAAGTTAGGTGAGCTTGATTTGCCGAAAGAATGTCTGGCTGCTATGTCTCTCAATGCATCAGCAGGCGAGAAAAAGGACTAGCGTTGTTTGCAATCGCCGGAGAACAGGACGTCGAACTGCGAAGGCACTGGAAGACTTCGCGGCTTCGAAACACGTCGTTTTTTGCACGAATATTTTTATAAATTTTGCAAGCCAGACGCTTAGTTAAATTCATCACAGTGCAGCAGTATACTGTACATTTTAGCGCGTGTAAAACATGTCGCAAATTTTTTCTCTATCTGTTCGCGTCATGATCGTTTTCTTTTTTCCTTTTCTTTTTTTCGCATTCGCATAAAACCATATGTCCTTTAAAGTGTTGTGACTCGGCGTTCGTCCAAACAATTATTTGTCTCGCTTTCCTTCATAATTAAGTTTTAGTTGTAGCCCTTAGGAAGTCATGTACGCGTGATACTTATCGCTCTTTGTATGTTTACGTATGTTCTGTGCGGCGAATAATTTTTTTCATACAAGCATTTGTTTTTTGACGTCATGAATCCTACTATGGCACTACACAGTAGATCACTAACGTCTTTTGACATGTATACAATAAAAACTGCTCCATACGTGCGCCGTTTTTATGTCACAAAGAAATTAAATAGAAATACGCGGAGTATGTTTTCCTGCCTCGAATATGCCCATAAAGCGCTCTCACGTTTCAGTTCCATTTTCGGACGATCAATTGGAACAGAAGAATCGTAATGCCGTGCCCTTAATTGGAGGCTGCATTTATCTCGTAATCTTATATTCACCAATAAAAGTAGAAGAGAAGGACGCTTTCAGCTAACAATAACTACTCCGAAACTAAGGTTCCTCTCTCTCTCTCTCTCTCTCTCTCTATATATATATATATATATATATATATATATATATATATATATATATATATATATATATATATATACACACATATTGCCAACCACGCAGTCGCAAGCGCTTAATCATGCCCACAAACCTCTGACCTACCTTCTCTTTTATTAATTAATACTCGCTCGCATATCTAGAAGCTCGACAGTACCGTGAAGTGTCGCAAATTATGGAACACCGGCGGCGAATGGCTCCAGGAAAGAAAAAAGAAAACGAATAGGTTTCATCTCAAACGAAATAATGTTAAGTTCGTATACACGAATTGGAGAATGTGGTCTCATTTTTCAAATGCATACTGTAGGTGTCCAGCCTTCAGCTTGTGACGTTCCGAATGAAAAACGAAATATCACTTAACCATTGCTAAAAGTTAGGTCAGCATCCGGCCGCTGTGCAGGAAGCAGCCAGCAACACGAAAGAAAATCGCGGCTTGTCGCAGAATACGAGCTACGCGCATTGCACTTGGCCGCTTAATTCTAGTAAATGTACATGTTGCACGCTGTTGGTCTATTGAGAAGCGACGCAATCGAAGTACCAGCGGGTGCGTTAATCCAGAATGCGCCTCGCGTAGTGGCATTGGTGGCTCAGTGCTTCCGGTGTCCTCGATAAAGGTGGCGTTACAGTAAAAGAAAAAGAGAACATGTAATTTTAAGTTCTTTCAAAGCTGCGCATACGAAGTGAACGCATGAATTGTCTGCACTGCTTCATTTTTCTTTTTTTTTTGCATGTCGCACTCCACTGCGCCATGGAGAGCAAGCCGCTCGCATTTTTTTTTTTTTTTGATAGCGCTTCCGCTAGTTCATTTCGGAGTATATTTTCGAAAATATTCGTTAGCACGACCTATCGCAAGTTTACCACAGCCGTATCAGTCATTGGGCGATGAATGCCACACTAACGTTTCAAACGACCGTGACAAGCGCGCGCGGCGCCTGGCGTCCACTGGCCCGAATTGCGTGCCGTGCGCAACGCGCCAGCCCCAGTATGGCCATGCCCTTGGAAGAGCGAAATCCGAGAATTGAAGAGGAAAGCGCGCGCGTGGAGGAGAGAGTCGCTACTTTCCGGAATATAGGGATTTGAACGCGTCCCACTGCGAGAGAAAAGCTCCCGTGCCGCATTTTGAACAATCTTGAGAGTTAGGTAATCTGCGGCGGGTGCAACGACTGCGGGCGAACCGCTATGACCGGCGACATCATGCCAGCGCGCCTAGTCTTGGAGGTCGCGTAAGCTCAAGTTTCGGCTGAGATGCGTCGAAGCGAGCGGCAGCACGAAGCCGTTAATACAGAGTATTAGAATAGGGGCCCCAAATAGCTTTGTGGGTGTTAGCGTGGGACACGCAGGAGCGAATAGTTTTATTTGTTGTTCACCTGAGTGACTGTGGCGCATACCCTTTGCTAGGGTGGCTAGCCACCCTACCACGGAACACCTATACCCCTACCACCATCGCTACTAGATTGCCTACCACAGAACACCTTTACAAACTGACACTACCTTTGCCCACCGTCTATAAAGCTTCGTGCCTTTGCCTTTGCGGATAGCGGCTTGCGCTTGCAGCGCCACTACGGCGTCGAAGTAAAGCTATCATAAATAATTAAGTAAAATACGCCATTTTATTATAAGAGTAATTTTGACTTTCGCAAAGCTTTTGGGGCTCCCACTAAATCAGTGAAATAACGTGCCCGACCCAAAACCCAAGCGCAGTCCGCGTTTCGTGCATGTGTGCGAGCGTGACGGCATGCTTGTAAGCGAATGTTTGTGCAGCAAGCGAATGCAGTTTGTACAGCAGATATAACTACGAACCTTAGTGTAATTGTACAATACTTTGCTAGCGTTATCGATACCGATCGATACTTCGTCTATCGGGCGAAATTGTGACGTAGAGTCCCTCAAAATTTGCCACGTAGACACGACCCCGAAGGCCTTGCGGTACAAGTCCTCTGCAAACACCACATGCGCTGTGCTCATATATCCGTTTTATATATGTTTAAAAAATCTGCATACAGTCGAAACCACTTATGTCAATATCACTTTTAACATATCAGATACAACAATGAGCAGTCGATGCACCGTCAACTCTGGATGAGTTCTATGGTGAACTACAACAATATTCGCTCAGCATGCGTTATCGAGTATAACTAAATCTGGCTACTGTGTGAGTGCTGGAGAAAAAAAAAAGCAAAATCGTCGAAGGAAAAAAAGAAGCAAAAGTTACACTGACGTCTCGCTTCGGGAATGCTGTTCCAAATATGCTTCGACTGCGTGCAAGTGTGGCGACGTTTTCAAAGCTTACTTTTTATTTTGTACATGTTTTATGTCCGTTTTTCCCTATGGTTATGGTAAGGCACTGTAAGGAAATATATTCTTTATAATTTCAAGCAGCTTGGTAATGCACTATTCACACCATTCATTTTTTTCATTCTTTTTCTTTCTTTTCTGGAGACTCCTTGGCACGCCAAGCCCGCGCCTTTTGCCGGACTTCAGCTCGTGCCCGGCGCTTGGCGACGACTTCGAGGTCAGTCGACTCGCACTCGACCTGCCGCTGCTTGCCTCGCTGCTCCATCTTTCTCGCTCGGCATCTCAATCACGAGACGAACACGGTACGTCCATGACGTACACAGAAACCGTAGCAACTGCCAGCGATCAACCCAGTGCGCCTCCGCCTACCCTCCTCCTACGCAACGCCTCCTTTCTCTTTCCCCGCTTCGCTCAACGCCAGCAACACTAGCACGCTCAGATGGCTCACTGGCTCAGCTAAAGGGCTCAGCGCACTCCTCTGTGCACTTCCCCGACGCCGCGGGATTCTCTTCACCTCCCGGCGCCTTCCTCCTCAGAAGATAGCTTCCCTCGCGGCGATTCACATCTCGCCTATTTCAGACGGGGCATTTACGCTTGCGGGAAAAGAGATATGCCTCCGCACTTGGCTGCGTGCTGCACAACTTCGCCACGCCCAACTTGGTGCCGCGCGGCAGGCCTTTGTTGCATCGCTCTACGCATCGTCGGCCTCGCGGCCCCATGGATACACGAGCAAACGATAGTGCCTAAAGTATATTTTAGAACGAGAAAAAAGGGGGTTAACCGAGGGGCCCAATTTTTATTCATATCATAAGGAGCCAACAAACATCTACACCAAGGACAACATAGGGGAAAGTAATTGTACCTAATAAACGAATTAGAGAAATCATAAATTAATGGAAACGAAAGTGAATGAAAAAACCTGCTGCAGGTGGGGAATGATCCCACATATTTGCATTACGCATGCAATGCTCTGAACTAAGATAAAGTATATTTAGGCACATAAGCCAACTGCACTGCTGTCAGAATGGTGATAGGGAGACGGGAGCAGAGCACACAAGGCTGTTTATGTGCAAGGTGAGGCACCTACTCATTGTTACATCCTAGTGTGGTTAAAACCGGTAATGCCATCAGTGAAGTCGACTATGCTTGCATAATTAAAATGATTGAATGTTTGTCCCCTCTACTTTTTTCGTGCAACCCGGCTATAACAATTATCGGTTATAACAATATGATTTTCTCGGTGAATAATGCTGCAAGTTAGTCAGACTGTAGTCTTACAAAAAAAAAAAAAAAATCGAAATGTTGTCTTGTTGAGACCATGCAAGCAAAATAAGGGCTGTGTTTAAAGTTCTGTCTATATTCACTTAATTGTCGATGGGGTAGTTTAATTCTTCAAGGAACTCGGATTTTAGTGCACAAGTCTATTATGGGCCATTATTCTTGTAAGCCAGCAATAATACAATCATGAAAATGGCAAGCATAAAGCAACGTTTCTTTGGCGCACACTTTGCTTCTCGCTACTAGGTTCCACATTAACTACCGTGATTGCACGCCAAGAATGTGCACATTTTACAGCACTATTCGTAGGTGGTGCCAGATGTACAGCTTGAAACAGCAACACAAAAGGCTTATGCTGGCTGGTTCTAGCAAGTGTGAAAAGAGGTAAACTAATGTAGCCTTTCTATTGCTATGACTAGTATACCACGTGATAATCCCTCCACAGCACTTGGGGAAACTCGTCATTCCAACGCAAGGTACATTTATTTATGTTCAGTTACGCACCGAGGTTACAAATACAGAAGTAAGCACAAAGCAGTATGAGCATGACTGCAATGGTTGATCTTGACACCAGAATGAAAAATCCACTTGTGATAGGCAACATCCCCAGACACCTTGCAGAGTACTGAGGTACATGGCTTCTACACATAAATTCAATATGGAGGGCCTTTTTTTTGGGGGGGGGGGGGGGTGGGGGGTGGGGAGGGGGGTTCATTTTATGAAAAGCGAATGCATCAAGCAAACGTGACAATGCACAATGCAAGAACACAAAATGTGTCCAGAAATATATGCATTTCAGATTTGGGGTACAGTTGCCCTAATGAGTGAAAAAAGGTATTGTTACTGAAGTAAAACAATGAGCTAAAATTACCTCAGATGACAGTTATACTGTTGCAACCTTCAGCATGCACAATAGACAGCAAAGCTTGCTAGCACCAACGTTATGCTGACATGATATTAAAAAAAAATTCTAAATTCATTCAGAGTATCAACATTTGGGTAAAAGTGCATTGCTCAGCTCTGAAGCACAGAAAAACACGAGTATGAACAAAGAACACATTCCCATTGTAAAAATACAACAAAGATGGGTGAACAGTAAGGTAATGTAGCATGTAAAATTGATAAAGTTGAAAGCAAAAATTTGTAGCTGAATAAATACTGGTCACTGACACCAAAACAGGCGCACAGTTGTCACATCGATGACAAATGGTGAATCGTTGTAGGCCCACAACAAATGCTGCTCATATAAGTTATCCCCTTCAGATGCCAAGCAAGTCCGTCAGTTGGAAATCCAAATTTAACAGAATTCTTGCAACATCCACATCTTTACAGACTGACAGTAGCAAACCATGGTAAAGATTTATAATCTCTAAACAAGTTCCTTTGATTCTACATGTGGAAACACCAGTTGAAACTAAAAAAAAAAAAAAAAACAAGGGGAACAAAATAATGTTTCGAATGTAATGTTCTCAGAGGATACCTGTGTTTTAGTGATAACTTGCAAGATAAAAATAATTAGAAGCAAGAACCTGCTAAGAAAGACTACATAATGGTACAGTTGAAGATATTAAACACAGATGTAACAATATAATGGATATTAAAAAAAGGTACTTTAGTGTTGGACGCGACTTCATAAAACCCGAGGTTCACATGTACCATCTGCAACCACAGCGCCCTAAATATGGAAGAACATTTCACGCCGATAACTGTCATAGTTGGTTTGCTCAGTCTTGTTAACTGGTTTGTATGGCCATTAGCACAAATCTCATGCAAAGAAAAAAAAATTACAGTATTTTTTAGAATTTGATCCGAGGTTCCTCAAGGCACAAATTAAGTGCTATACCTCAAAGCAACAACAGAATCCTCCACACAGTTCAAATGGCCTGCCTAGACTTTAATGTAAAGGCTTACTAGGATGATGGTTCAGGAACACGTTATAGTAAAGACGCGTCAGAAGCAGACATAAGTAAGCACCATCAAAGTGCCGCTCTGCACTTTTCGGTAGCTGAAGTACAGATTTTCTATAAAGATATGCATGCAACGAAAAGTAAGTACATACTATCAAACTCTTTCACATGATTGTGAATGTAATTTTGTTTAAATTAAGCAAAACTATAATGCTAAAAGAAGAAAAGTTACATTCCAGTCAGCTATTACTGTCCTGGGCAGCATTAAAAGCAATTTCTCCCATCTACCTTATGCTTGACAAATAATTTCATTACACAGGTAGAATCAGATGTGCTCCAATATGTGTGAATTACAGTTTTGAAACTAATTTTTTTAGCTGCTTGTGATTCTCAGTTTGTAAGTTAGAGATGCACTGCTATATGCATGAATGTGGTGCACAAACTATGCGTCCTAGTGGCGAGCCCCGAAAACAAACATTTTAGCAGGCACCAGTGGATTGGGGAGAAAATGACATGCGAGACTCAGAGAGCTGGCATTGTTGATGACCTGGACATCAACCAATATTGTGTTGCTGGTGCCAGCATCTTGGAACAAATCACAGTGGCTCAGAAATTTTCGTTAACCGTGACCAGCAAAACTGGAAGGTCTGACTATGCGCCACGAAGACGGGCGTGCATAGAATAAATTTCACAGCTACCGTGCACCGATATAAGATAGGCATGAAAAGATGCAGACAGATATGTTGGTGTTAGCCACTTAATGTTATTAGTGAAATCAATAGTTTTGCAGGGCTTTATGCAGCAGACAGGCATGCAACACTTAGAAGTTAAGTTATGGGGTTTTACGTGCAAAAACCACTTTGATTATGAGGCACGGCGTAGTGGAGGACTACGGAAATTTCGACCACCTGGGGTTCTTTAACGTGCACCTGAATCTAAGTACACAGGGTGTTTTCGCATTTCACCCCCATCGAAATGCGGCCGCTGTGGCCGGGATTCGAACCACGCTTAAAAGATATGCAGTGCTCGTACAGTACTGGTTTGGAACAAAATGTGGATAGTTGTAGAAAATTTGCACCTCTCTACATAAGGAAATGACACACACAGTTGCTTTCGCTCACACAGGTATAACATATCTATGTCAGTAAAACATACACAGATATGCTGGCAAGTGGCAAGACATTGCTGTGTTGTCCTAGCCTGATGCAAATTTCTCTCTTTGGTGTTCAGTCTTGTAGATAGGCTAATAATTAACACTATTATGCCTGAGCCATATTCATCCAGGCCACAGCTTTTTCTGCTTTGCTTGTCGGAGACGAGCCGCACTCGTCAACTCGGTTCACGTTGGGCATTTGAGTTTCAGCACTTCAGCACCTGGATGCTTTCCATTACTAATTCCTTTTCACGTGTGTTCGGGAAGAGTCTCTCTTTCGGAGCAGATGTCCTAGATATATATTTCGGAGATGAACTGCACCAGTAATACTATATTTATCAAATCAAGAGATGTCATGCGCATTAATTTGCTAGAAAAATAATAATAATATAGATAAAGAAGTAAGTCTGAGCACCTGATGCTAAAGTAGACCTCAAATCCAGCTTTGGAAACTTCCTTTAATGTAAAACAAAGATCACTAACACAATAGGTAAGCATGTGAATGTGCTGCAGGTTAGTTCACGCCATGTTCCTGCCTGCTGTTGTGATGGTTCAATGCCTGCTATTTTTTTTTCTGCGAGGTGGCGCTGCAGTGCTACACATAAGGCAGATTCCACAGACAAGGGCACCTGAAGGGGACATTCTGACACTGTTGAGACAGTGGTACACATAAGGTTGCAGTCGCTAGTGCACCCACCTGAATATACATCACATACGCACTCCAAACTAGCATCCCACATAACACAAACTTCATCACTACAACGATTCAGAAAAGAAAACGGCACATGCTTTAAGGAATATGCAGCACTTCGAAACATGCGCACTAAACAATCTGTGGCCTGAAAACATGAAGTGCTTGCCATTCACAATGGCACGTGGGTCTGTACAAAGTAAAAAGTAGACATTTGAGTAAATAAAACAAGAATAAATAGCATGCAACGTGGCAGATTCTCCTCCTACTCTGGCATGACTGAAATACAAGGAACATAAACAAGTGCAAATAAAGCAGGTCATGCTGAAAGGGCAGTGCAGACACGGAAGTCAACTGTTTAAAAACAAGCTTCATAGCAACACCTTGATGAAAAAAACTCAAATTGATGACACATGGTATATGATACAAGGAAGCAGAGCATTCGGCCTGCTAAATAGAACAAATAAAAAAGGCTTATTCTACAGTGAAAGCACAAGACAATATTCGTTGATGAAGCCTTTGCAATAACCTTATCAGTGATGTTTATGAGTGAAATAGCAGTGCAGCAGCACACCAATGAAAGCATAATGAGAAAAATACTGGGCTTTCATACACCAAAGCAAGTCTATTACTGAAGGCTAAAAAGTCCATAAACAAAGGAAGCTATGTATATTTCTGTGAAAGTTAGGCATGAAGCCTTCAAACTATAGTCACAGTGTGGTTATCACACATGGTAGTGAGGAATGCATTGCTGAACCCCAAGTTGCAATCTTAGGCTCTGGAGCAATACTTTTCAGGATCCATGTGGTCTCAATAATTCAACACTACTGCGTGTGCCTCTATAGAATTCCCCAGAAATTTCCTGGTATGCCCAGTATAAGCACCAGTGCATAACAGTGTAGTAGTGGTTAACATGCAAACACAGTGACAATGAAGAAAACTCAGTTTCAATAAACGATGAATATTGCCTTTGCTAAATGGACCCATGTTTTATGCAATCCGCAGGCCTGAAAACTTTTAATGGTGAAAATAACAAAAGTAACAAGGACGACCACAAGTCTGTCCGTTAGCAATGCCAAATTTATGCCAGTAAACCTACAGGCAAAGTTGAATGCAGACTTTATCATTAGAAAGAAAAGGTGCACAGATAAAAGTAAATATTCTCTGATGATGCATGCAAGGAACAAGATGACTGACATGGAAATGTATGCATGAACTACATCTCGCAAACACCATTCGTCTAGACATTTGAACCATTTGCCTAGATATTCAAGCCATTTCTCCAGACATAAAAAACATGCCAACCATTACAGAAACAGGCATGTTCAAAACTGCAGTAATACAGCACATAGCAAGATAAAGTGCTTACATCATTACTTTGTGCAACAACAATGTGATACTGGTGGGAATGTACGTGGCATGATGGAAAATTAAAAGGACTAAAAAAACAACAACCCGGCAATCTAATATAAGGTAAATTTATATATGAAAAATATCTAAGTAACTCATTCAAAGCTTAGCTTCTGATAATTTCAAATGCACACATTGAATTGAAAGGGAAACAAGTCTTATTCCTCCAGGACAGCAATAACAAACTAAAATATGGTAGAAATTAACTGTTATTTTAATCTTAATGATGTTATGATGCATCATAGTGCATTCAAAGTGGGTCGGCTTTACTCGTCGCCTTCAACATCATACTGCAAATATAGGTCCACAATTGAAATGTTTGATTATTTCTTGCCAAGTGTCCCTTTGTTGGAGTTAGAACGTGCAAATTGTCTTTGCCTGGCCAAATAGTAGAGTTACACTAACATGCTGTGCATAACTTCTACAGTTTATTCCATTAAAAGTTCTTGAATGCTGATCTTGAATTCACTACATAGTACAAAAAACTTGTTGCCACATTTTCCAGATCTTGCTGGCACATTGCAAGAGGTGGTATGCTAAGCGTGATTAAAGCTCAGTGCAGGTTTGGAAAAGAAAATGGTATGCTCAACAGTATACTGCGTTGCAGAGCTGTCTCTAGACTTAATACCACACATTCCAAGTCCAACAAAATGCAGCAAGCAACTCTTGCACTTCACTTGCAACATCTTAAAAAAAAAAAAGAAAATTGGGGCAACGCTGAAATGTGGACAAGAGAGCCATAGTATGATTTAAGACGTTTGTGCAGCACGTGAGGCTGTGTGTATAGATAAAATATACATTTTTTTCATGGTGTTCTGCTTTTCAGCATACATAGGTAGCAAGGTTGTGAAACACACTCTCCCTATGCTTAGCATGTGTGGCCACACACATAGAAGCACTGCCTTATTCACAACATACACAGAGCAAAGTTATCCATCCTTTGATAATGCACAGTCAAACACAGACCTGGCATCAATTCTCTTCCAGCCCTAACAAAAACACAGCCACAAGTCACATGTACTGCACAAGTTCACATGTAATGACTATTTTTTACACAAATGAGCAAACACTCCCATATGGTGCACACTGCAGCCCAATTTCAGATTAACAGTGATGTGGAGGTTGCTTTGCACATTGCTGACAATGTTTACCGAGTCTAATTTATTGCGACACACCATGATCGTTACTGTGCATAATGCTGTAGTAGCCAGCACTGTCAATGCTTTGCAGTAAGGGCAAGTAACACTTGACATGGCAATACGCAAATTATCGATAGATAAAACCATCAAAGGTTGACAAAATTGAAGCACACAAATGTGAAAGAAGTGTGCTCCAGCTCTCCTATACGAAGGGGGCCCCTGCAATGCCCACCACATTTTTATCTTCTTGTGGTTAATTCTACTTTATAGACCTTTCAGACAAGCTCTCTGGGCATAAGCACAATGCACGATTTCTGTAAAAATGAAATTACGGGGTTTTAGGTGCCAAAACAACAATCGGATTATAAGGCATGATGTAATGGGGGCTCTGGATTAATTTTGATCACCTGGGGTTCTTTAATGTGCACCTAATCCTAAATACACAAACATTTTTGCATTTAACAGGCACACTTGTAAAGAAGCAACATTGTCCTTGCTACATATGAAAGCCACAATTCGCAGGTGTTGAGGAAGAGGAGACCAGAACCCATTTACAGGTGGGTAAAAAAAATAAAGGCAGGACAACTGTGCATAGGGACTGTCCTGATGACGTAATAGAAAAAAATTTTCCTTGCAGAGATGTCATGTGATACAGCGTAGTGACTGTTCTCAATCAGCTCCCTCACCAATGGTTCCGTTCCAGTGCTGTGTGAAACACACCAGAACTTCCTCTGGTCTGTTCTTTTGCAGAGACCAACAGATGCACCACAAAGCATCGCATCTTTCTGGCATATATGTTGTGCCAATCGACAGCTTCCCATCAACCAGGATCAGGTGGTGCATTTGGGTGAAGAACCTGACTCCGAATTAAAAGAGTCAAGGTTCCAAGCCGGCTGCTTTCCACCTTATTTAGTCACTTACTTATATTTACTCATTTCTAACTCGATAATTACAGAAAGAATGACACCATTACTATGACAACAATATGTGTTTTGTATATTGCCATGACTGAACTGCCAGTGAACCACTGCCCTGCCCTTACCAGAAAGAAATGCTCCGTGTGCTTGCATGTGAAGAGTACTGTGACCATTGCATGTGGTGCAGGGAGCTTTGTCTAACGTAGAGCAGTAGGTTTTGCAGAGCTCCTTTATGTTACCAGCGTAACACTTAAGCCATCACTGTGATATGCTTCAAATTCTGATTGGGATGACAATTTACAGTTGGTGCACTTCCTGGTAAGTTTGCTCCTTTGTCACAAAATGGTCAAACAGGTGATATTCACCTCACGTCCCAAGTAAAAAGCATTTGTCACCTAATGACAACCAGAAGGCATAGTGCTACGCACAGCACGGTGCTAGCGTGAAGGTCCACACTGTGACAATACAGCATGTCCTTGTGGAACTGCTTCTCGGCCAGGACGTAACTTGCCTTCACCAAGTCTGCATCACACTCCATGCTATCATCCTGGAACAACAGATTGCCGGTCAATTTTACTTCGAGTGATTCAATCTTTTTCTTCGAATAATGAAACAAATGAAAAAACAATTAATTCGTCAACATCCTATTATGTCAGCTGAATGCCAAATGGCCTTTCCAGATCTGCAATTGTCCCTGTCTTGCATCATCTGGCTCCATCCTATACCTGTAAATTTCCTAATTTATCATGCCACATTGCTCTTGTTCGCCACTGCCATCCTTGGCTGCATTTCCTTTCTTTTGGCACTCAATCTGTAACTTATATAAACCATTCGTTATCTGCTATACCCATTACATGGCCTGCCCAATTTTGTTTCTTCCACTTAATCTCAACTAGAATATAGGCTAGACTCATTTGCTCTGAATGTGTGTCCTCCAGTCATAATGTAACCACATGAGAATTGGTATCCCCTTTCTTCAGACATTCACAGTAAAAAAAGAAATACAAAAAAGGAAAAAGAAAGTTGAGGCTCATAAATGGCAGTACACTCAAACCTCGTTATGATGTAGTTGAAGGGGAAGCCAAAATTGTTTCATTCTATCCATTACTTTGTTATGCCGACTAGTATTCCCACTTGCTGAACATTGCCAATGGTATAGACAAATTTAAACATGTAAAGAAGACTACAGCTCCGCAGCCACATATGTGATGAAAATTCAATAAACAACAGCAATATGCTCTCTGGCGTGTGCAACACGTGACTATTTAACACCTGATACGACATCTGTTACAATAGCGTTCTTATGTGATGGTATTTTGCTTCTGCTTTCCACTTGGCTCGCTCATATTGTTATGAAAACCATTTCATTATAATGAGGTTCAAGCGCAATTTCTATTTCAGCAGGGCCAGCAGAGTTCATTCTTGTTTAGCAGTGGAGGTGCATTTCTTGCATATATACGATCTCTTAGCAGATTTTCCACCTTTATAACTTTGCTTCTAACTTCGAGCTTGCTTTAGATATACACATTAGCAAGAAAAAAAACAACATGACACCACACATATGACAAGATGAATAGATGAGCTAGTTGCCTATTGCATTCTCTGAAGAAATCCTAGAGTGCAGGAAAGACGATACACAAAGGTGGTTGCACACAGGCACGTACCCAGGGGGGGCCCGGGCCCCCCCCCCCCGAAATCAAGTGGCATACCCCCCCCCCCCCTCTCCCCACTCACGCCACCACTCCTCACACATTCCTAAAGCGCCGCCAGATGAATGTTGAGACTTGGCAGCTGTTCATCGGTCAGCCTTATGCTGCCTTTTTCACTCCTTTTAGATGGCGGTAGTTATCGGCATTTCTTGTAAGGTGAAGGACAGTTTACTCATAGATTCCGCACCCGCGCGATTAACTCGAGATGTGCTCAGTTGTCACCATCTATTCAACCGTCACGCGCATAGCTGTTGCTTTTGTTAGTTCAACCTTCTTTGTTTAGGCTGATCCTGGGACCAGGAGAGGGATGCGGCTGTTACTCAGCTGGTCTGTACTCTCATGGAACGAGTTGCGGCCGGAGAAAACACCAATTGCGTTTAACTTTTCCCTTTGCTTCATTATTTCCTTGAGTTACGGCTCGCCGCGACGCTGGCAGATGCCCGGAACCATATACACGTGATATGGGTTATATAAGGTGGGAAATAAAATGATGTGAAAGAGCGTCCATTATGAAACCCTGCAATAACCCTTAAACCCATAAGCAAGATGACTGTCGCCAGTTACCTCGTCTGTTTTTCCTTAATTGTAT